>NW_028226237.1:0-2500 GCF_052327205.1 Somniosus microcephalus | reverse complement strand
AGGAAAAGGCCAGAAGCAATGGCTGGGCAGCATCTATATGCTTGAGAGGAGTGTTTTTGGATGAAAAGCAGGCCTGCAGCGACAGGGGTCAAGACATACGGGACTGACTTAGGCGCACGCTCAGCAAGTCAGCAAGAGTGCTTAGAGCCAAAACGGGTCAAATGTGTGGAAGGACATCAGGGTCCAGCGCAACACAAAGGAGCACCGCAAGGGTTATCTTAGCAAACTGCCACCTACCAAACGCACGCAAAAAAGCCAGCACACAGCACATCAAGGGGCCCGCGTCACTACATCAAGCTGTTCCCCGCTCCAAACCAACAAAACTGCAGCCAAAGACGACGACCTCACCTCTTGAACTGCCAACGTCTTCTCTCTGTATGCTCTCTCTCTCTCTCTCTATCCAACACTCAGAGAGACAACCCTGCCTAGGGCGAGGCTCAACAGTCCCAACACCGACGCGGTCAATCGTTTTTGCAACCCAACGACAGCCGTGCTGGAAAAAGCTGGCCTCTAAGCGGTGCCGACGTTCCCTGAGGAGACGCCGAACATAACATTCCCAAACGGCACGGGTCAAACTCTCCATTGGGAGGAGAAACTCTAGGTCTGCACTTAGGGGGACAAAGAGGACTAGGCCTCTGCGACACCCCAGCCGCGCTCTCACCTCACACGATGGCAAGGCAAGTGCGATTGATGGTCAAGCGACCCTCAGACAGGCGTAGCCCCGGGACGAACCCGGGGCCGCAAAGTGCGTTCAAAGTGTCGATGATCAATGTGTCCTGCAATTCACATTAATTCTCGCAGCTAGCTGCGTTCTTCATCGACGCACGAGCCGAGTGATCCACCGCTAAGAGTTGTGCGTTTTTTTTAAGGCTTGGTGTTTTGTTCCCCGGAGGGTCCCAAGCCCGGACCGCCCAACGCTTCTCTCCCTCTATGCCCACGCATAGAGGGTTGGTAGAAGCCCCATCCTTGGCACGGCCCGGAGGTGTGTATCAGTCGATCATCAAATGACAAGGGTTTCACCGAGATTTTGTTGTCAGGGCGCTCGCGAGGCGACACGCATCGGGGTCAAACGCCTGAGCCCACCGTCCGACACGCACCACGGCCAACAGAGGCAGGGTCTCTGCTGCCACCGATTGCCGGGAGAAGAGAGAGAGTGACAGGCAGACAGACAAGACAAACAAACATGACAGTAGACAACAAGGCCAGAAAAACGAACTGAGTGGGGTACAAGCCGACCGCGTGAAAACACCCCACTGTGGGGGGTAGAAATCCGTGTGGACGGGCAGGTACATTCTCTCGAACGTTCAACTTGGCTGCTGCTGCTGCTGCTGGCTTGCTTGCTGCTGGCTGCTAACAAGCTCTCGACACCGACAAACAGACACTCGAGTCTTTAAACCGCCGCCCCCCAAACAGCTCGCGGGAGCCAGAGTGGAGAAGCGTCTAGGTACCCTGTACCGGTAAAGGGAGAGTGACTAGATCGACCAAAGTTGCACTACGGGGGGAAAAGAAAGCCGGGCCTGCATCACCGGTTCAAATCCCAGCAGAGCTCACAGTGGCCGTTCGCCGAGGTCCCGACGACGAGCCGCCAGGCAGCACGCGAGCCCGCAGAAGCTCCCTTCAATTCGACTGCGGTGTTAATGCTTGCAAGACGGTGGCAAAGTCCATTGTTGTCCGATCCGGACGAGAAGAGGGGAGCAGCAGAGCTTGCGTGTGAGAGAGAGAGAGAGGTTGAGAGATAGGCTCGGCACAAGGTAAGCGATGATGCACAAGACTGGAAGAGACGGAAGTCGAAAGAAGGGCCGCAGGCCAAGGTCACACAGGGGGAAGCCAACGAACAGCAAAGACATGAGGCGGAGGCGTCAGTAGGCAGCAGAATTAGAAAAGCAAAGAGGGCCAGGCTTTTTGTTGCATCGAAGTCAAGCCAGGACACCTCCCCATCTCGCCATCTTCTCTTTTTTTCTCTGCCTGTCATTGAACCGCAAAAGTCCATGCTGAACGAAGAACCACCCAAGCGTGCCAGGGCCGTCCCTGTCTCAAGCCGACCGAAACCAACTGCCGTGCGCACACACACACACATCACCTTCTCGGTGCACCGTTCAAATTCCACCCCAACTCCTCCAACTCGGGCTCTCTGACCGATCTAAACTCGTTTGCTATCCCGGACCGATACCGGTGCGACTGTTTTGCCTGTTCGTGCGAGTTCGGCGAGTTTTTGTTTGGAATGTAACCTCTCGCCCGCGCAAGAGGCGCCGGACGCGGCCGACCATGGCTCCGGGCAGATGCAAGAAGCAAACCCCGGGAAGCTCTCCTGCTGGCCTCCGCGACTCAGGCTCAAAACGGAATGACGGGCCGCCACGTGCGGGCCCCCGGCCGATAATGATCCTTCCGCAGGTTCACCTACGGAAACCTTGTTACGACTTTTACTTCCTCTAGATAGTCAAGTTTGATCGTCTTCTCGGCACTCCGCCAGGGCCGTCGCCGACTCCGGCGGGGCCGATCC
>NW_028226236.1:0-58595 GCF_052327205.1 Somniosus microcephalus | reverse complement strand
TAGAATGGGACGTGTGAGGAGAGGTAAAATGGGACGTGTGCGGAGGTAGAATGGGATGTGTGAGGAGGTAGAGTGGGATGTGTGAGGAGAGGTAGAATGGGAGGTGATGAGAGGTAGAATGGGATGTGTGAGGAGAGGTAGAATGGGATGTATGAGGAGAGGTAGAATGGGATGTGTGAGGAGAGGTAGAATGGGGTGTGTGAGGAGGTAGAATGGGATGTGTGAGGGGAGGTAGAATGGGATGTGTGAGGAGAGGTAGAATGGGATGGGTGGGGAGAGGTAGAATGGGATGTGTGAGGAGAGGTAGAATGGGACGTGTGAGGGGAGGTAGAATGGGATGTGTGAGGGGTGGTAGAATGGGATGTGTGAGGAGGTAGAATGGGATGTGTGAGGAGGTAGAATGGGATGTGTGAGGAGAGGTAGAATGGGATGTGTGAGGAGAGGTAGAATGGGATGTGTGAGGAGAGGTAGAATGGGATGTGTGAGGAGAGGTAGAATGGGATGTGTGAGGAGAGGTAGAATGGGATGTGTGAGCGGAGGTAGAATGGGATGTGTGAGGGGAGGTAGAATGGGATGTGTGGGGAGAGGTAGAATGGGATGTGTGAGGAGAGGTAGAATGGGATGTGTGAGGAGGTAGAATGGGATGTGTAAGCAGAGGTAGAATGGGATGGGTGAGGAGAGGTAGAATGGGACGTGTGAGGAGAGGTAGAATGGGATGTGTGAGGGGAGGTAGAATGGGATGTGAGGGGAGGTAGAATGGGATGTGTGAGGAGAGGTAGAATGGGATGTGTGAGAAGAGATAGAATGGGATGTGACAGGAGAGGTCGAATGGGATGTGTGAGGGGAGGTAGAATGGGATGTGTGAGGGGAGGTAGAATGGGATGTGTGAGGAGAGGTAGAATGGGATGTGTGAGGAGAGGTAGAATGGGATGTGTGAGGAGAGGTAGAATGGGATGTGTGAGGAGAGGTGGAATGGGATGTGTGAGGAGAAGTAGAATGGGATGTGTGAGGAGAGGTAGAATGGGATGTGAGGGGAGGTAGAATGGGATGTGTGAGGAGAGGTAGAATGGGATGTGTGAGGAGAGGTAGAATGGGATGTGTGAGGAGAGGTAGAATGGGATGTGTGAGGAGAGGTAGAATGGGATGTGAGGAGAGGTAGAATGGGATGTGTGAGGAGAGGTAGAATGGGATGTGTGAGTGGAGATAGAATGGGATGTGTGAGGAGAGGTAGAATGGGATGTGTGAGGAGAGGTAGAATGGGATGTGAGGAGAGGTAGAATGGGATGTGCGAGGCGAGGTAGAATGGGATGTGTGAGGAGAGGTAGAATGGGATGTGATGAGAGGTAGAATGGGATGTGTGAGGAGAGGTAGAATGGGATGTGTGAGGAGAGGTAGAATGGGATGTGTGAGGAGAGGTAGAATGGGATGTGTGAGCGGAGGTAGAATGGGATGTGATGAGAGGTAGAATGGGATGTGTGAGGGGAGGTAGAATGGGATGTGTGAGGAGAGGTAGAATGGGATGTGATGAGAGGTAGAATGGGATGTGTGAGGAGAGGTAGAATGGGATGTGTGAGGAGAGGTAGAATGGGATGTGTGAGCGGAGGTAGAATGGGATGTGTGAGGAGAGGTAGAATGGGATGTGTGAGGGGAGGTAGAATGGGATGTGTGAGGGGAGGTAGAATGGGAAGTGTGAGGAGAGGTAGAATGGGACATGTGAGGAGAGGTAGAATGGGATGTGTGAGGAGAGCTGGAATGGGATGTGTGAGGAGAGGTAGAATGGGATGTGTGAGGAGAGGTAGAATGGGAAGTGTGAGGAGAGGTAGAATGGGACGTGTGAGGAGGTAGAATGGATGTGTGATGAGAGGTAGAATGGGATGTGATGAGAGGTAGAATGGGATGTGTGAGGAGCTGTAGAATGGGATGTGTGAGGAGAGGTAGAATGGGATGTGTGAGGAGAGGTAGAAAGGGATGTGTCAGCGGAGGTAGAATGGGATGTGTGAGGGGAGGTAGAATGGGATGTGTGGGGAGAGGTAGAATGGGATGTGTGAGGAGAGGCAGAATGGGATGTGTGAGGAGAGGTACAATGGGATGTGTGAGGAGAGGTAGAATGGGATGTGTGAGGAGGTAGAATGGGATGTGTGAGGAGAGATAGAATGGGATGGGTGAGGAGAGGTAGAATGGGACGTGTGAGGAGCGGTAGAATGGGATGTGTGAGGAGAGGTAGAATGGGATGTGAGGGGAGGTAGAATGGGATGTGAGGGGAGGTAGAATGGGACGTGTGAGGAGAATTAGAATGGGATGTGTGAGGAGAGGTAGAACGGGATGTGAGGGGAGGTAGAATGGGATGTGTGAGGAGAGGTAGAATGGGATGTGTGAGGAGAGGTAGAATGGGATGTGTGAGGAGAGGTAGAATGGGATGTGTGAGGAGAGGTAGAATGGGATGTGAGGAGAGGTAGAATGGGATGTGTGAGGAGAGGTCGAATGGGATGTGTGAGGAGAGGTAGAATGGGATGTGTGAGGGGAGATAGAATGGGATGTGTGAGGAGAGGTAGAATGGGATGTGTGAGGAGAGGTAGAATGGGATGTGAGGGGAGGTAGAATGGGATGTGTGAGGGGAGGTAGAATGGGATGTGTGAGGAGGTAGAATGGGATGTGTGAGGAGAGGTAGAACGGGACGTGAGAGGAGAGGTAGAATGGGATGTGTGAGGAGAGGTAGAATGGGATGTGTGAGGAGAGGTAGACTGGGATGTGAGGGGAGGTAGAATGGGATGTGTGAGGGGAGGTAGAATGGGATGTGTGAGGAGAGATAGAATGGGATGTGTGAGGAGAGGTAGAATGGGATGTGTGAGGGGAGGTAGAATGGGATGTGTGAGGGGAGGTAGAATGGGATGTGTGAGGAGAGGTAGAATGGGATGTGTGAGGGGAGGTAGAATGGGATGTGTGAGGGGGAGAATGGGATGTGTGAGGAGAGGTAGATTGGGATGTGTGAGGAGAGGTAGAATGGGATGTGAGGAGAGGTAGAATGGGATGTGTGAGGAGAGGTAGAATGGGATGTGTGAGGAGAGATAGAATGGGATGTGACAGGAGAGGTAGAATGGGATGTGTGAGGAGAGGTGGAATGGGATGTGTGAGGGGAGGTAGATTGGGATGTGTGAGGAGAGGTAGAATGGGATGTGTGAGGACAGGTAGAATGGGATGTGTGAGGAGAGGTAGAATGGGATGTGTGAGGGGAGGTAGAATGGGATGTGAGGAGAGGTAGAGTGGGATGTGTGAGGAGAGGTAGAATGGGATGTGTGAGGGGAGGTAGAATGGGACGAGTGAGGAGAGGTAGAATGGGATGTGATGAGAGGTAGAATGGGATGTGATGAGAGGTAGAATGGGATGTGTGAGGAGAGGTAGAATGGGATGTGTGAGGAGAGGTAGAATGGGATGTGTGAGGAGAGGTAGAATGGGATGTGTGAGGAGAGATAGAATGGGATGTGTGAGGGGAGGTAGAATGGGATGTGTGAGGGGAGGTAGAATGGGAAGTGTGAGGAGAGGTAGAATGGGACGTGTGAGGAGAGGTAGAATGGGATGTGTGAGGAGAGGTAGAATGGGATGTGTGAGGAGAGGTAGAATGGGAAGTGTGAGGAGAGGTAGAATGGGACGTGTGAGGAGGTAGAATGGGATGTGTGAGGAGGTAGAATGGATGTGTGAGGAGAGGTAGAATGGGATGTGATGAGAGGTAGAATGGGATGTGATGAGAGGTAGAATGGGATGTGTGAGGGGAGGTAGAATCGGATGTGTGAGGAGAGGTAGAATGGGATGTGTGAGGGGAGGTAGAATCGGATGTGTGAGGAGAGGTAGAATGGGATGTGTGAGGAGAGGTAGAATGGGATGTGAGGAGAGGTAGAATGGGATGCGTGAGGGGAGGTAGAATGGGATGTGTGAGGAGAGGTAGAATGGGATGTGTGAGGAGAGGTAGAACGGGACGTGAGAGGAGAGGTAGAATGGGATGTGTGAGGAGAGGTAGAATGGGATGTGTGAGGGGAGGTAGAATGGGATGTGTGGGGAGAGGTAGAATGGGACGTGAGAGGAGAGGTAGAATGGGATGTGTGAGGGGAGGTAGAATGGGATGTGAGGAGAGGTAGAATGGGATGTGAGGAGAGGTAGAATGGGATGTGAGAGGAGAGGTAGAATGGGATGTGAGGAGAGGTAGAATGGGATGTGAGAGGAGAGGTAGAATGGGATGTGTGAGGGGGAGAATGGGATGTGTGAGGGGAGGTAGAATGGGATGTGTGAGGAGAGGTAGAATGGGATGTGTGAGGGGAGGTAGAATGGGACGTGTGAGGAGGTAGAATGGGATGTGTGACGAGGTAGAATGGATGTGTGAGGAGAGGTAGAATGGGATGTGATAAGAGGTAGAATGGGATGTGTGAGGAGAGGTAGAATGGGATGTGTGAGGAGAGGTAGAATGGGATGTGTGAGGAGTGGTAGAATGGGATGTGTGAGGAGAGGTAGAATGGGATGTGAGGAGAGGTAGAATGGGATGTGTGAGGAGAGGTAGAATGGGATGTGTGAGGAGAGGTAGAATGGGATGTGTGAGGGGAGGTAGAATCGGATGTGTGAGGAGAGGTAGAATGGGATTTGTGAGGAGAGGTAGAATGGGATGTGAGGAGAGGTAGAATGGGACGTGTGAGGAGAATTAGAATGGGATGTGTGAGGAGAGGTAGAACGGGATGTGAGGGGAGGTAGAATGGGATGTGTGAGGAGAGGTAGAATGGGATTTGTGAGGAGAGGTAGAATGGGGTGTGAGGGGAGGTAGAATGGGATGTGTGGGGAGAGGTAGAATGGGATGTGTGAGGAGAGGCAGAATGGGATGTGTGAGGAGAGGTACAATGGGATGTGTGAGGAGAGGTAGAATGGGATGTGTGAGGAGGTAGAATGGGATGTGTGAGGAGAGATAGAATGGGATGGGTGAGGAGAGGTAGAATGGGACGTGTGAGGAGCGGTAGAATGGGATGTGTGAGGAGAGGTAGAATGGGATGTGAGGGGAGGTAGAATGGGATGTGAGGGGAGGTAGAATGGGACGTGTGAGGAGAATTAGAATGGGATGTGTGAGGAGAGGTAGAACGGGATGTGAGGGGAGGTAGAATGGGATGTGTGAGGAGAGGTAGAATGGGATGTGTGAGGAGAGGTAGAATGGGATGTGTGAGGAGAGGTAGAATGGGATGTGTGAGGAGAGGTAGAATGGGATGTGAGGAGAGGTAGAATGGGATGTGTGAGGAGAGGTCGAATGGGATGTGTGAGGAGAGGTAGAATGGGATGTGTGAGGGGAGATAGAATGGGATGTGTGAGGAGAGGTAGAATGGGATGTGTGAGGAGAGGTAGAATGGGATGTGAGGGGAGGTAGAATGGGATGTGTGAGGGGAGGTAGAATGGGATGTGTGAGGAGGTAGAATGGGATGTGTGAGGAGAGGTAGAACGGGACGTGAGAGGAGAGGTAGAATGGGATGTGTGAGGAGAGGTAGAATGGGATGTGTGAGGAGAGGTAGAATGGGATGTGAGGGGAGGTAGAATGGGATGTGTGAGGGGAGGTAGAATGGGATGTGTGAGGAGAGATAGAATGGGATGTGTGAGGAGAGGTAGAATGGGATGTGTGAGGGGAGGTAGAATGGGATGTGTGAGGGGAGGTAGAATGGGATGTGTGAGGAGAGGTAGAATGGGATGTGTGAGGGGAGGTAGAATGGGATGTGTGAGGGGGAGAATGGGATGTGTGAGGAGAGGTAGATTGGGATGTGTGAGGAGAGGTAGAATGGGATGTGAGGAGAGGTAGAATGGGATGTGTGAGGAGAGGTAGAATGGGATGTGTGAGGAGAGATAGAATGGGATGTGACAGGAGAGGTAGAATGGGATGTGTGAGGAGAGGTGGAATGGGATGTGTGAGGGGAGGTAGATTGGGATGTGTGAGGAGAGGTAGAATGGGATGTGTGAGGACAGGTAGAATGGGATGTGTGAGGAGAGGTAGAATGGGATGTGTGAGGGGAGGTAGAATGGGATGTGAGGAGAGGTAGAGTGGGATGTGTGAGGAGAGGTAGAATGGGATGTGTGAGGGGAGGTAGAATGGGACGAGTGAGGAGAGGTAGAATGGGATGTGATGAGAGGTAGAATGGGATGTGATGAGAGGTAGAATGGGATGTGTGAGGAGAGGTAGAATGGGATGTGTGAGGAGAGGTAGAATGGGATGTGTGAGGAGAGGTAGAATGGGATGTGTGAGGAGAGATAGAATGGGATGTGTGAGGGGAGGTAGAATGGGATGTGTGAGGGGAGGTAGAATGGGAAGTGTGAGGAGAGGTAGAATGGGACGTGTGAGGAGAGGTAGAATGGGATGTGTGAGGAGAGGTAGAATGGGATGTGTGAGGAGAGGTAGAATGGGAAGTGTGAGGAGAGGTAGAATGGGACGTGTGAGGAGGTAGAATGGGATGTGTGAGGAGGTAGAATGGATGTGTGAGGAGAGGTAGAATGGGATGTGATGAGAGGTAGAATGGGATGTGATGAGAGGTAGAATGGGATGTGTGAGGGGAGGTAGAATCGGATGTGTGAGGAGAGGTAGAATGGGATGTGTGAGGGGAGGTAGAATCGGATGTGTGAGGAGAGGTAGAATGGGATGTGTGAGGAGAGGTAGAATGGGATGTGAGGAGAGGTAGAATGGGATGCGTGAGGGGAGGTAGAATGGGATGTGTGAGGAGAGGTAGAATGGGATGTGTGAGGAGAGGTAGAACGGGACGTGAGAGGAGAGGTAGAATGGGATGTGTGAGGAGAGGTAGAATGGGATGTGTGAGGGGAGGTAGAATGGGATGTGTGGGGAGAGGTAGAATGGGACGTGAGAGGAGAGGTAGAATGGGATGTGTGAGTGGAGGTAGAATGGGATGTGAGGAGAGGTAGAATGGGATGTGAGGAGAGGTAGAATGGGATGTGAGAGGAGAGGTAGAATGGGATGTGACGAGAGGTAGAATGGGATGTGAGAGGAGAGGTAGAATGGGATGTGTGAGGGGGAGAATGGGATGTGTGAGGGGAGGTAGAATGGGATGTGTGAGGAGAGGTAGAATGGGATGTGTGAGGGGAGGTAGAATGGGACGTGTGAGGAGGTAGAATGGGATGTGTGACGAGGTAGAATGGATGTGTGAGGAGAGGTAGAATGGGTTGTGATAAGAGGTAGAATGGGATGTGTGAGGAGAGGTAGAATGGGATGTGTGAGGAGAGGTAGAATGGGATGTGTGAGGAGTGGTAGAATGGGATGTGTGAGGAGAGGTAGAATGGGATGTGAGGAGAGGTAGAATGGGATGTGTGAGGAGAGGTAGAATGGGATGTGTGAGGAGAGGTAGAATGGGATGTGTGAGGGGAGGTAGAATCGGATGTGTGAGGAGAGGTAGAATGGGATTTGTGAGGAGAGGTAGAATGGGATGTGAGGAGAGGTAGAATGGGACGTGTGAGGAGAATTAGAATGGGATGTGTGAGGAGAGGTAGAACGGGATGTGAGGGGAGGTAGAATGGGATGTGTGAGGAGAGGTAGAATGGGATTTGTGAGGAGAGGTAGAATGGGGTGTGAGGGGAGGTAGAATGGGATGTGTGGGGAGAGGTAGAATGGGATGTGTGAGGAGAGGCAGAATGGGACGTGTGAGGAGAGGTACAATGGGATGTGTGAGGAGAGGTAGAATGGGATGTGTGAGGAGGTAGAATGGGATGTGTGAGGAGAGATAGAATGGGATGGGTGAGGAGAGGTAGAATGGGACGTGTGAGGAGCGGTAGAATGGGATGTGTGAGGAGAGGTAGAATGGGATGTGAGGGGAGGTAGAATGGGATGTGAGGGGAGGTAGAATGGGACGTGTGAGGAGAATTAGAATGGGATGTGTGAGGAGAGGTAGAACGGGATGTGAGGGGAGGTAGAATGGGATGTGTGAGGAGAGGTAGAATGGGATGTGTGAGGAGAGGTAGAATGGGATGTGTGAGGAGAGGTAGAATGGGATGTGAGGAGAGGTAGAATGGGATGTGTGAGGAGAGGTCGAATGGGATGTGTGAGGAGAGGTAGAATGGGATGTGTGAGGGGAGATAGAATGGGATGTGTGAGGAGAGGTAGAATGGGATGTGTGAGGAGAGGTAGAATGGGATGTGAGGGGAGGTAGAATGGGATGTGTGAGGGGAGGTAGAATGGGATGTGTGAGGAGGTAGAATGGGATGTGTGAGGAGAGGTAGAACGGGACGTGAGAGGAGAGGTAGAATGGGATGTGTGAGGAGAGGTAGAATGGGATGTGTGAGGAGAGGTAGAATGGGATGTGAGGGGAGGTAGAATGGGATGTGTGAGGGGAGGTAGAATGGGATGTGTGAGGAGAGATAGAATGGGATGTGTGAGGAGAGGTAGAATGGGATGTGTGAGGGGAGGTAGAATGGGATGTGTGAGGGGAGGGAGAATGGGATGTGTGAGGAGAGGTAGAATGGGATGTGTGAGGGGAGGTAGAATGGGATGTGTGAGGGGGAGAATGGGATGTGTGAGGAGAGGTAGATTGGGATGTGTGAGGAGAGGTAGAATGGGATGTGAGGAGAGGTAGAATGGGATGTGTGAGGAGAGGTAGAATGGGATGTGTGAGGAGAGATAGAATGGGATGTGACAGGAGAGGTAGAATGGGATGTGTGAGGAGAGGTGGAATGGGATGTGTGAGGGGAGGTAGATTGGGATGTGTGAGTAGAGGTAGAATGGGATGTGTGAGGACAGGTAGAATGGGATGTGTGAGGAGAGGTAGAATGGGATGTGTGAGGGGAGGTAGAATGGGATGTGAGGAGAGGTAGAGTGGGATGTGTGAGGAGAGGTAGAATGGGATGTGTGAGGGGAGGTAGAATGGGACGAGTGAGGAGAGGTAGAATGGGATGTGATGAGAGGTAGAATGGGATGTGATGAGAGGTAGAATGGGATGCGTGAGGAGAGGTAGAATGGGATGTGTGAGGAGAGGTAGAATGGGATGTGTGAGGAGAGGTAGAATGGGATGTGTGAGGAGAGATAGAATGGGATGTGTGAGGGGAGGTAGAATGGGATGTGTGAGGGGAGGTAGAATGGGAAGTGTGAGGAGAGGTAGAATGGGACGTGTGAGGAGAGGTAGAATGGGATGTGTGAGGAGAGGTAGAATGGGATGTGTGAGGAGAGGTAGAATGGGAAGTGTGAGGAGAGGTAGAATGGGACGTGTGAGGAGGTAGAATGGGATGTGTGAGGAGGTAGAATGGATGTGTGAGGAGAGGTAGAATGGGATGTGATGAGAGGTAGAATGGGATGTGATGAGAGGTAGAATGGGATGTGTGAGGGGAGGTAGAATCGGATGTGTGAGGAGAGGTAGAATGGGATGTGTGAGGGGAGGTAGAATCGGATGTGTGAGGAGAGGTAGAATGGGATGTGTGAGGAGAGGTAGAATGGGATGTGAGGAGAGGTAGAATGGGATGCGTGAGGGGAGGTAGAATGGGATGTGTGAGGAGAGGTAGAATGGGATGTGTGAGGAGAGGTAGAACGGGACGTGAGAGGAGAGGTAGAATGGGATGTGTGAGGAGAGGTAGAATGGGATGTGTGAGGGGAGGTAGAATGGGATGTGTGGGGAGAGGTAGAATGGGACGTGAGAGGAGAGGTAGAATGGGATGTGTGAGGGGAGGTAGAATGGGATGTGAGGAGAGGTAGAATGGGATGTGAGGAGAGGTAGAATGGGATGTGAGAGGAGAGGTAGAATGGGATGTGAGGAGAGGTAGAATGGGATGTGAGAGGAGAGGTAGAATGGGATGTGTGAGGGGGAGAATGGGATGTGTGAGGGGAGGTAGAATGGGATGTGTGAGGAGAGGTAGAATGGGATGTGTGAGGGGAGGTAGAATGGGACGTGTGAGGAGGTAGAATGGGATGTGTGACGAGGTAGAATGGATGTGTGAGGAGAGGTAGAATGGGATGTGATAAGAGGTAGAATGGGATGTGTGAGGAGAGGTAGAATGGGATGTGTGAGGAGAGGTAGAATGGGATGTGTGAGGAGTGGTAGAATGGGATGTGTGAGGAGAGGTAGAATGGGATGTGAGGAGAGGTAGAATGGGATGTTTGAGGAGAGGTAGAATGGGATGTGTGAGGAGAGGTAGAATGGGATGTGTGAGGGGAGGTAGAATCGGATGTGTGAGGAGAGGTAGAATGGGATTTGTGAGGAGAGGTAGAATGGGATGTGAGGAGAGGTAGAATGGGATGCGTGAGGAGAGTTAGAATGGGATGTGTGAGGAGAGGTAGAATGGGATGTGTGAGGAGAGGTAGAACGGGACGTGAGAGGAGAGGTAGAATGGGATGTGTGAGGAGAGGTACAATGGGATGTGCGGAGAGGTAGAATGGGATGTGAGAGGAGAGGTAGAATGGGATGTGTGAGGGGGAGAATGGGATGTGTGAGGGGAGGTAGAATGGGATGTGAGGAGAGGTAGAATGGGATGTGTGAGGAGAGGTAGAATGGGATGTGTGAGGGGAGGTAGAATGGGACGTGTGAGGGGAGGTAGAATGGGATGTGTGAGGAGAGGTAGAACGGGACGTGAGAGGAGAGGTAGAATGGGATGTGAGGAGAGGTAGAATGGGATGTGTGAGGAGAGGTAGAACGGGACGTGAGAGGAGAGGTAGAATGGGATGTGAGGAGAGGTAGAATGGGATGTGTGAGGGGAGGTAGAATGGGATGTGTGAGGAGAGGTAGAATGGGATGTGTGAGGGGAGGTAGAATGGGATGTGTGAGGGGAGGTAGAATGGGATGTGTGAGGAGAGGTAGAGTGGGATGTGTGAGGAGAGGTAGAATGGGATGTGAGGGGAGGTAGAATGGGATGTGTGAGGAGAGGTAGAATGGGATGTGTGAGGAGAGGTAGAATGGGATGTGTGAGGAGAGGTAGAATGGGATGTGTGAGCGGAGGTAGAATGGGAGGTGTGAGGGGAGGTAGAACAGGATGTGTGAGGAGAGGTAGAATGGGATGTGTGGGGAGAGGTAGAATGGGATGTGTGAGGGGAGGTAGAATGGGACGTGTGAGGAGAGGTCGAATGGGATGTGTGAGGAGAGGTAGAATGGGATATGAGGGGAGGTAAAATGGGTCGTGTGAGGAGAGGTAGAATGGGATGTGTGAGGAGAGGTAGAATGGGATGTGTGAGGAGAGATAGAATGGGATGTGACAGGAGAGGTAGAATGTGATGTGTGAGGAGACGTAGAATGGGATGTGTGAGGGGAGGTAGAATGGGATGTGTGAGGGGAGGTAGAATGGGATGTGTGAGGAGAGGTAGAATGGGATGTGTGAGGAGAGGTAGAATGGGACGTGTGAGGAGGTAGAATGGGGTGTGTGAGGAGGTCGAATGGGATGTGTGAGGGGAGGTAGAATGGGATGTGTGAGGAGAGGTAGAATGGGATGGGTGAGGAGAGGTAGAATGGGATGTGTGAGGAGAGGTAGAATGGGACGTGTGAGGGGAGGTAGAATGGGATGTGTGAGGGGAGGTAGAATGGGACGTGTGAGGAGAGGTAGAATGGGATGTGTGAGGAGAGGTAGAATGGGATGTGTGAGGAGAGGTAGAATGGGATGTGTGAGGAGGTAGAATGGGATGTGTGAGGAGAGGTAGAATGGGATGTGTGAGGAGAGGTAGAATGGGATATGTGGGGAGAGGTAGAATGGGATGTGTGAGGGGAGGTAGAATGGGACGTGTGAGGAGAGGTAGAATGGGACGTGTGAGGAGAGGTAGAACGGGATGTGTGAGGAGAGGTAGAATGGGATGTGTGAGGAGAGGTAGAATGGGATGTGTGAGGAGAGGTAGAATGGGATGTGTGAGCGGAGGTAGAATGGGATGTGTGAGCGGAGGTAGAATGGGATGGGTGAGGAGAGGTAGAATGGGACGTGTGAGGAGAGGTAGAATGGGATGTGTGAGGGGAGGTAGAATGGGATGTGAGGGGAGGTAGAATGGGATGTGTGAGGAGAGGTAGAATGGGATGTGTGAGAAGAGATAGAATGGGATGTGACAGGAGATGTAGAATGGGATGTGTGAGGGGAGGTAGAATGGGATGTGTGAGGGGAGGTAGAATGGGATGTGTGAGGAGAGGTAGAATGGGATGTGTGAGGAGAGGGAGAATGGGATGTGTGAGGAGAGGTAGAATGGGATGTGTGAGGAGAGGTAGAATGGGATGTGTGAGGAGAAGTAGAATGGGATGTGTGAGGAGAGGTAGAATGGGATATGTGAGGGGAGGTAGAATGGGATGTGTGAGGAGAGGTAGAATGGGATGTGTGAGGAGAGGTAGAATGGGATGTATGAGGAGAGGTAGAATGGGATGTGTGAGGAGAGGTTGAATGGGATGTGAGGAGAGGTAGAATGGGATGTGTGAGAGAGGTAAATGGGTTGTGTGAGTGGAGGTAGAATGGGATGTGTGAGGAGAGGTAGAATGGGATGTGTGAGGAGAGGTAGAATGGGATGTGAGGAGAGGTAGAATGGGATGTGTGAGGCGAGGTAGAATGGGATGTGTGAGGGGAGGTAGAATGGGTTGTGTGAGGAGAGGCAGAATGGGACGTGAGAGGAGAGGTAGAATGGGATGTGTGAGGGGAGGTAGAATGGGATGTGAGGAGAGGTAGAATGGATGTGTGAGGAGAGGTAGAATGGGATGTGTGAGGGGAGGTAGAATGGGATGTGTGAGGAGAGGTAGAATGGGATGTGTGAGGAGAGGTAGAATGGGATGTGTGAGGGGAGGTAGAATTGGATGTGAGGAGAGGTAGAATGGGATGTGTGAGGAGAGGTAGAATGGGTTGTGTGAGTGGAGGTAGAATGGGATGTGTGAGGAGAGGTAGAATGGGATGTGTGAGGAGAGGTAGAATGGGATGTGTGAGGAGAGAAAGAATGGGATGTGACAGGAGAGGTAGAATGGGATGTGTGAGGAGAGGTAGAACGGGATGTGAGAGGAGAGGTAGAGTGGGATGTGTGAGGAGAGGTAGAATGGGATGTGTGAGGGGAGGTAGAATGGGATGTGTGGGGAGAGGTAGAATGGGACGTGAGAGGAGAGGTAGAATGGGATGTGTGAGGGGGAGGTAGAATGGGATGTGAGGAGAGGTAGAATGGGATGTGTGAGGAGAGGTAGAATGGGATGTGTGAGGGGAGGTAGAATGGGATGTGTGAGGAGAGGTAGAATGGGATGTGTGAGGAGAGGTAGAATGGGATGTGTGAGGGAGGTAGAATGGGATGTGAGGAGAGGTAGAATGGGATGTGTGAGGAGAGGTAGAATGGGATGTGTGAGGGGAGGTAGAATGGGACGTTTGAGGAGAGGTAGAATGGGATGTGTGAGGAGAGGTAGAATGGGATGTGTGAGGAGGGGTAGAATGGGAAGTGTGAGGAGAGGTAGAATGGGACGTGTGAGGAGGTAGAATGGGATGTGATGAGAGGTAGAATGGGATGTGTGAGGAGAGGTAGAATGGGATGTGTGAGGAGAGGTAGAATGGGATGTGATGAGAGGTAGAATGGGATGTGTGAGGAGAGGTAGAATGGGATGTGTGAGGAGAGGTAGAATGGGATGTGTCAGGAGAGGTAGAATGGGATGTGTGAGCGGAGGTAGAATGGGATGTGTGAGGAGAGGTAGAATTGGGATGTGTGAGGGGAGGTAGAATGGGAAGTGTGAGGAGAGGTAGAATGGGACGTGTGAGGAGAGGTAGAATGGGATGTGTGAGGAGAGGTAGAATGGGATGTGTGAGGAGAGGTAGAATGGGATGTGTGAGGAGAGGTAGAAAGGGATGTGTGAGGAGAGGTAGAATGGGAAGTGTGAGGAGAGGTAGAATGGGACGTGTGCGGAGGTAGAATGGATGTGTGATGAGAGGTAGAATGGGATGTGATGAGAGGTAGAAGGGATGGGATGTGTGAGGAGAGGTAGAATGGGATGTGTGAGGGGAGGTAGAATGGGATGTGTGAGGGAGGTAGAATGGGATGTGTGAGGAGAGGTGAGTGGGATGTGTGAGGAGAGGTAGAATGGGATGTGAGGGGAGGTAGAATGGGATGTGTGAGGAGAGGTAGAATGGGATGTGTGAGGAGAGGTAGAATGGGATGTGTGAGGAGAGGTAGAATGGGATGTGTGAGCGGAGGTAGAATGGGAGGTGTGAGGGGAGGTAGAACAGGATGTGTGAGGAGAGGTAGAATGGGATGTGTGGGGAGAGGTAGAATGGGATGTGTGAGGGGAGGTAGAATGGGACGTGTGAGGAGAGGTCGAATGGGATGTGTGAGGAGAGGTAGAATGGGATATGAGGGGAGGTAAAATGGGTCGTGTGAGGAGAGGTAGAATGGGATGTGTGAGGAGAGGTAGAATGGGATGTGTGAGGAGAGATAGAATGGGATGTGACAGGAGAGGTAGAATGTGATGTGTGAGGGAGACGTAGAATGGGATGTGTGAGGGGAGGTAGAATGGGATGTGTGAGGGGAGGTAGAATGGGATGTGTGAGGAGAGGTAGAATGGGATGTGTGAGGAGAGGTAGAATGGGACGTGTGAGGAGGTAGAATGGGGTGTGTGAGGAGGTCGAATGGGATGTGTGAGGGGAGGTAGAATGGGATGTGTGAGGAGAGGTAGAATGGGATGGGTGAGGAGAGGTAGAATGGGATGTGTGAGGAGAGGTAGAATGGGACGTGTGAGGGGAGGTAGAATGGGATGTGTGAGGGGAGGTAGAATGGGACGTGTGAGGAGAGGTAGAATGGGATGGTGTGAGGAGAGGTAGAATGGGATGTGTGAGGAGAGGTAGAATGGGATGTGTGAGGAGGTAGAATGGGATGTGATGAGAGGTAGAATGGGATGTGTGAGGAGAGGTAGAATGGGATGTGTGAGGAGAGGTAGAATGGGATGTGATGAGAGGTAGAATGGGATGTGTGAGGAGGTAGAATGGGATGTGTGAGGAGAGGTAGAATGGGATGTGTGAGGAGAGGTAGAATGGGATATGTGGGGGAGAGGTAGAATGGGATGTGTGAGGGGAGTAGATGGGACGTGTGAGGAGAGGTAGAATGGGACGTGTGAGGAGAGGTAGAATGGGATGTGTGAGGAGAGGTAGAATGGGATGTGTGAGGAGAGGTAGAATGGGATGTGTGAGGAGAGGTAGAATGGGATGTGTGAGCGGAGGTAGAATGGGATGTGTGAGCGGAGGTAGAATGGGATGGGTGAGGAGAGGTAGAATGGGACGTGTGAGGAGAGGTAGAATGGGATGTGTGAGGGGAGGTAGAATGGGATGTGAGGGGAGGTAGAATGGGATGTGTGAGGAGAGGTAGAATGGGATGTGTGAGAAGAGATAGAATGGGATGTGACAGGAGAGGTAGAATGGGATGTGTGAGGGGAGGTAGAATGGGATGTGTGAGGGGAGGTAGAATGGGATGTGTGAGGAGAGGTAGAATGGGATGTGTGAGGAGAGGGAGAATGGGATGTGTGAGGAGAGGTAGAATGGGATGTGTGAGGAGAGGTAGAATGGGATGTGTGAGGAGAAGTAGAATGGGATGTGTGAGGAGAGGTAGAATGGGATGTGAGGGGAGGTAGAATGGGATGTGTGAGGAGAGGTAGAATGGGATGTGTGAGGAGAGGTAGAATGGGATGTATGAGGAGAGGTAGAATGGGATGTGTGAGGAGAGGTTGAATGGGATGTGAGGAGAGGTAGAATGGGATGTGTGAGGAGAGGTAGAATGGGTTGTGTGAGTGGAGGTAGAATGGGATGTGTCAGGAGAGGTAGAATGGGATGTGTGAGGAGAGGTAGAATGGGATGTGAGGAGAGGTAGAATGGGATGTGTGAGGCGAGGTAGAATGGGATGTGTGAGGGGAGGTAGAATGGGTTGTGTGAGGAGAGGCAGAATGGGACGTGAGAGGAGAGGTAGAATGGGATGTGTGAGGGGAGGTAGAATGGGATGTGAGGAGAGGTAGAATGGGATGTGTGAGGAGAGGTAGAATGGGATGTGTGAGGGGAGGTAGAATGGGATGTGTGAGGAGAGGTAGAATGGGATGTGTGAGGAGAGGTAGAATGGGATGTGTGAGGGGAGGTAGAATTGGATGTGAGGAGAGGTAGAATGGGATGTGTGAGGAGAGGTAGAATGGGTTGTGTGAGTGGAGGTAGAATGGGATGTGTGAGGAGAGGTAGAATGGGATGTGTGAGGAGAGGTAGAATGGGATGTGTGAGGAGAGAAAGAATGGGATGTGACAGGAGAGGTAGAATGGGATGTGTGAGGAGAGGTAGAACGGGATGTGAGAGGAGAGGTAGAGTGGGATGTGTGAGGAGAGGTAGAATGGGATGTGTGAGGGGAGGTAGAATGGGATGTGTGGGGAGAGGTAGAATGGGACGTGAGAGGAGAGGTAGAATGGGATGTGTGAGGGGAGGTAGAATGGGATGTGAGGAGAGGTAGAATGGGATGTGTGAGGAGAGGTAGAATGGGATGTGTGAGGGGAGGTAGAATGGGATGTGTGAGGAGAGGTAGAATGGGATGTGTGAGGAGAGGTAGAATGGGATGTGTGAGGGGAGGTAGAATGGGATGTGAGGAGAGGTAGAATGGGATGTGTGAGGAGAGGTAGAATGGGATGTGTGAGGGGAGGTAGAATGGGACGTTTGAGGAGAGGTAGAATGGGATGTGTGAGGAGAGGTAGAATGGGATGTGTGAGGAGGGGTAGAATGGGAAGTGTGAGGAGAGGTAGAATGGGACGTGTGAGGAGGTAGAATGGGATGTGATGAGAGGTAGAATGGGATGTGTGAGGAGAGGTAGAATGGGATGTGTGAGGAGAGGTAGAATGGGATGTGATGAGAGGTAGAATGGGATGTGTGAGGAGAGGTAGAATGGGATGTGTGAGGAGAGGTAGAATGGGATGTGTCAGGAGAGGTAGAATGGGATGTGTGAGCGGAGGTAGAATGGGATGTGTGAGGAGAGGTAGAATGGGATGTGTGAGGGGAGGTAGAATGGGAAGTGTGAGGAGAGGTAGAATGGGACGTGTGAGGAGAGGTAGAATGGGATGTGTGAGGAGAGGTAGAATGGGATGTGTGAGGAGAGGTAGAATGGGATGTGTGAGGAGAGGTAGAAAGGGATGTGTGAGGAGAGGTAGAATGGGAAGTGTGAGGAGAGGTAGAATGGGACGTGTGCGGAGGTAGAATGGATGTGTGATGAGAGGTAGAATGGGATGTGATGAGAGGTAGAATGGGATGTGTGAGGAGAGGTAGAATGGGATGTGTGAGGGGAGGTAGAATGGGATGTGTGAGGAGAAGTAGAATGGGATGTGTGAGGAGAGGTAGAATGGGATGGGTGAGGAGAGGTAGAATGGGATGGGTGAGGAGAGGTAGAATGGGACGTGTGAGGAGAGGTAGAATGGGACGTGTGAGGGGAGGTAGAATGGGATGTGTGAGGAGAGGTACAATGGGATGTGTGAGGAGAGGTAGATTGGGATGGGTGAGGAGAGCTAGAATGGGATGCGTGAGGAGAAGTAGAATGGGACGTGTGAGGAGAATTAGAATGGGATGTGTGAGGAGAGGTAGAATGGGATGTGAGGGGAGGTAGAATGGGATGTGTGAGGAGAGGTAGAATGGGATGTGTGAGGAGAGGTAGAATGGGATGTGTGAGGGGAGGTAGAATGGGATGTGTGAGGGGAGGTAGAATGGGATGTGTGAGGAGAGGTAGAATGGGGTGTGTGAGGGGAGGTAGAATGGGATGTGTGAGGGGGAGAATGGGATGTGTGAGGAGAGGTAGATTGGGATGTGTGAGGAGAGGTAGAATGGGATGTGAGGGGAGGTAGAATGGGATGTGTGAGGAGAGGTAGAATGGGATGTGTGAGGAGAGGTAGAATGGGATGTGTGAGGAGAGGTAGAATGGGATGTGTGAGTGGAGGTAGAATGGGATGTGTGAGGAGAGGTAGAATGGGATGTGTGAGGGGAGGTAGAATTGGATGTGAGGAGAGGTAGAATGGGATGTGTGAGGAGAGGTAGAATGGGTTGTGTGAGTGGAGGTAGAATGGGATGTGTGAGGAGAGGTAGAATGGGATGTGTGAGGAGAGGTAGAATGGGATGTGTGAGGAGAGAAAGAATGGGATGTGACAGGAGAGGTAGAATGGGATGTGTGAGGAGAGGTAGAACGGGATGTGAGAGGAGAGGTAGAGTGGGATGTGTGAGGAGAGGTAGAATGGGATGTGTGAGGGGAGGTAGAATGGGATGTGTGGGGAGAGGTAGAATGGGACGTGAGAGGAGAGGTAGAATGGGATGTGTGAGGGGAGGTAGAATGGGATGTGAGGAGAGGTAGAATGGGATGTGTGAGGAGAGGTAGAATGGGATGTGTGAGGGGAGGTAGAATGGGATGTGTGAGGAGAGGTAGAATGGGATGTGTGAGGAGAGGTAGAATGGGATGTGTGAGGGGAGGTAGAATGGGATGTGAGGAGAGGTAGAATGGGATGTGTGAGGAGAGGTAGAATGGGATGTGTGAGGGGAGGTAGAATGGGACGTTTGAGGAGAGGTAGAATGGGATGTGTGAGGAGAGGTAGAATGGGATGTGTGAGGAGGGGTAGAATGGGAAGTGTGAGGAGAGGTAGAATGGGACGTGTGAGGAGGTAGAATGGGATGTGATGAGAGGTAGAATGGGATGTGTGAGGAGAGGTAGAATGGGATGTGTGAGGAGAGGTAGAATGGGATGTGTGAGGGGAGGTAGAATGGGATGTGTGAGGAGAGGTAGAATGGGATGTGTGAGGAGAGGTAGAATGGGATGTGTGAGGGGAGGTAGAATGGGATGTGAGGAGAGGTAGAATGGGATGTGTGAGGAGAGGTAGAATGGGATGTGTGAGGGGAGGTAGAATGGGACGTTTGAGGAGAGGTAGAATGGGATGTGTGAGGAGAGGTAGAATGGGATGTGTGAGGAGGGGTAGAATGGGAAGTGTGAGGAGAGGTAGAATGGGACGTGTGAGGAGGTAGAATGGGATGTGATGAGAGGTAGAATGGGATGTGTGAGGAGAGGTAGAATGGGATGTGTGAGGAGAGGTAGAATGGGATGTGATGAGAGGTAGAATGGGATGTGTGAGGAGAGGTAGAATGGGATGTGTGAGGAGAGGTAGAATGGGATGTGTCAGGAGAGGTAGAATGGGATGTGTGAGCGGAGGTAGAATGGAATGTGTGAGGAGAGGTAGAATGGGATGTGTGAGGGGAGGTAGAATGGGAAGTGTGAGGAGAGGTAGAATGGGACGTGTGAGGAGAGGTAGAATGGGATGTGTGAGGAGAGGTAGAATGGGATGTGTGAGGAGAGGTAGAATGGGATGTGTGAGGAGAGGTAGAAAGGGATGTGTGAGGAGAGGTAGAATGGGAAGTGTGAGGAGAGGTAGAATGGGACGTGTGCGGAGGTAGAATGGATGTGTGATGAGAGGTAGAATGGGATGTGATGAGAGGTAGAATGGGATGTGTGAGGAGAGGTAGAATGGGATGTGTGAGGGGAGGTAGAATGGGATGTGTGAGGAGAAGTAGAATGGGATGTGTGAGGAGAGGTAGAATGGGATGGGTGAGGAGAGGTAGAATGGGATGGGTGAGGAGAGGTAGAATGGGACGTGTGAGGAGAGGTAGAATGGGACGTGTGAGGGGAGGTAGAATGGGATGTGTGAGGAGAGGTACAATGGGATGTGTGAGGAGAGGTAGATTGGGATGGGTGAGGAGAGCTAGAATGGGATGCGTGAGGAGAAGTAGAATGGGACGTGTGAGGAGAATTAGAATGGGATGTGTGAGGAGAGGTAGAATGGGATGTGAGGGGAGGTAGAATGGGATGTGTGAGGAGAGGTAGAATGGGATGTGTGAGGAGAGGTAGAATGGGATGTGTGAGGGGAGGTAGAATGGGATGTGTGAGGGGAGGTAGAATGGGATGTGTGAGGAGAGGTAGAATGGGGTGTGTGAGGGGAGGTAGAATGGGATGTGTGAGGGGGAGAATGGGATGTGTGAGGAGAGGTAGATTGGGATGTGTGAGGAGAGGTAGAATGGGATGTGAGGGGAGGTAGAATGGGATGTGTGAGGAGAGGTAGAATGGGATGTGTGAGGAGAGGTAGAATGGGATGTGTGAGGAGAGGTAGAATGGGATGTGTGAGTGGAGGTAGAATGGGATGTGTGAGGAGAGGTAGAATGGGATGTGTGAGGGGAGGCAGAATGGGATGTGTGAGGGGGAGAATGGGATGTGTGAGGAGAGGTAGAATGGGATGTGTGAGGAGAGGTAGAATGGGATGTGAGGGGAGGTAGAATGGGATGTGTGAGGAGAGGTAGAATGGGATGTGTGAGGAGAGGTAGAATGGGATGTGTGAGGGGAGGTAGAATGGGATGTGTGAGGAGGTAGAATGGGATGTGTGAGGAGAGGTAGAATGGGATGGGTGAGGAGAGGCAGAATGGGACGTGTGAGGAGAGGTAGAATGGGATGGGTGAGGAGAGGCAGAATGGGATGTGTGAGGAGAGGTAGAATGGGATGGGTGAGGAGAGGCAGAATGGGATGTGTGAGGAGAGGCAGAATGGGATGTGAGGAGAGGTAGAATGGGACGCGTGAGGAGAGGTAGAATGGGATGCGTGAGGAGAGGTAGAATGGGATGTGTGAGGGGAGGTAGAATGGGATGTGTGAGGAGAGGTAGAATGGGATGTGTGAGGAGAGGTAGAATGGGATGTGACAGGAGAGGTAGAATGGGATGTGTGAGGAGAGGTAGAATGGGATGTGTGAGGGGAGGTAGAATGGGATGTGTGAGGAGAGGTAGAATGGGATGTGTGAGGAGAGGTAGAATGGGATGTGTGAGGGGAGGTAGAATGGGATGTGTGAGGGGAGGTAGAATGGGATGTGTGAGGAGAGGTAGAATGGGATGTGTGAGGAGAGGTAGAATGGGATGTGAGGAGAGGTAGAATGGGATGTGAGGAGAGGTAGAACGGGACGGGTGAGGAGAGGTAGAATGGGACGTGTGAGGAGAGGTAGAATGGGATGTGTGAGGAGAGGTAGAATGGGATGTGTGAGGAGAGGTAGAATGGGATGTGTGAGGAGAGGTAGAATGGGATGGGTGAGGAGAGGTAGAATGGGATGGGTGAGGAGAGGTAGAATGGGACGTGTGAGGAGAGGTAGAATGGGATGTGTGAGGACAGGTAGAATGGGATGTGAGGGGAGAGGTAGAATGGGATGTGTGAGGAGAGGTAGAATGGGATGGGTGAGGAGAGGTAGAATCGATGTGTGAGGAGAGGTAGAATGGGATGTGTGAGGAGAGGGAGAATGGGATGTGTGAGGAGAGGTAGAATGGGATGTGTGAGGAGAGGTAGAATGGGATGTGAGGAGAGGTAGAATGGGATGTGTGAGGAGAGGCAGAATGGGATGTGTGAGGAGAGGTAGAATGGGATGTGTGAGTGGAGGTAGAATGGGATGTGTGAGGAGAGGTAGAATGGGATGTGTGAGGGGAGTTAGAATGGGATGTGTGAGGAGAGGTAGAATGGGATGTGTGAGGAGAGGTAGAACGGGATGTGTGTGGAGAGGTAGAACGGGACGTGAGAGGAGAGGTAGAATGGGATGTGTGAGGAGAGGTAGAATGGGATGTGTGAGGAGAGGTAGAATGGGATGTGTGAGGAGAGGTAGAATGGGATGTGTGAGGGGAGTTAGAATGGGATGTGTGAGGAGAGGTCGAATGGGATGTGAGAGGGGAGGTAGAATGGGATGTGTGAGGGGAGGTAGAATGGGATGTGAGGAGAGGTAGAATGGGATGTGTGAGGGGAGGCAGAATGGAATGTGTGAGGAGGTAGAATGGGATGTGTGAGGGGAGGGAGAATGGGATGTCTGAGGAGGTAGAATGGGATGTGTGAGGAGAGGTAGAATGGGATGTGTGAGGGGAGGTAGAATGGGAAGTGTGAGGAGAGGTAGAATGGGACGTGTGAGGAGAGGTAAAATGGGATGTGTGAGGAGAGGTAGAATGGGATGTGTGAGGAGAGGTAGAATGGGATGTGTGAGGAGAGGTAGAATGGGATGTGTGAGGAGAGGTAGAATGGGATGTGTGAGGAGAGGTAGAATGGGAAGTGTGAGGAGAGGTAGAATGGGACGTGTGAGGAGGTAGAATGGGATGTGTGAGGAGGTAGAATGGGATGTGTGATGAGAGGTAGAATGGGATGTGTGAGGAGAGGTAGAATGGGATGTGTGAGGAGAGGTAGAATGGGATGTGTGGGGAGAGGTAGAATGGGATGTGTGAGGAGAGGTAGAATGGGATGTGTGAGGAGAGGTAGAATGGGATGTGTGAGGAGGTAGAATGGGATGTGTGAGGAGAGGTTGAATGGGATGTGAGTGGAGAGGTAGAATGGGATGTGTGAGGAGAGATAGAATGGGATGTGACAGGAGAGGTAGAATGGGATGTGTGAGGAGAGGTAGAATGGGATGTGTGAGGGGAGGTAGAATGGGATGTGAGGAGAGGTAGAATGGGATGTGAGGAGAGGTAGAATGGGATGTGAGAGGAGAGGTAGAATGGGATGTGAGGAGAGGTAGAATGGGATGTGAGAGGAGAGGTAGAATGGGATGTGTGAGGGGGAGAATGGGATGTGTGAGGGGAGGTAGAATGGGATGTGTGAGGAGAGGTAGAATGGGATGTGTGAGGGGAGGTAGAATGGGACGTGTGAGGAGGTAGAATGGGATGTGTGACGAGGTAGAATGGATGTGTGAGGAGAGGTAGAATGGGATGTGATAAGAGGTAGAATGGGATGTGTGAGGAGAGGTAGAATGGGATGTGTGAGGAGAGGTAGAATGGGATGTGAGGAGAGGTAGAATGGGATGTGAGGAGAGGTAGAATGGGATGTGAGGAGAGGTAGAATGGGATGTGAGAGGAGAGGTAGAATGGGATGTGCGGAGAGGTAGAATGGGATGTGAGAGGAGAGGTAGAATGGGATGTGTGAGGGGGAGAATGGGATGTGTGAGGGGAGGTAGAATGGGATGTGAGGAGAGGTAGAATGGGATGTGTGAGGAGAGGTAGAATGGGATGTGTGAGGGGAGGTAGAATGGGACGTGTGAGGGGAGGTAGAATGGGATGTGTGAGGAGAGGTAGAACGGGACGTGAGAGGAGAGGTAGAATGGGATGTGAGGAGAGTTAGAATGGGATGTGTGAGGAGAGGTAGAACGGGACGTGAGAGGAGAGGTAGAATGGGATGTGAGGGGAGGTAGAATGGGATGTGTGAGGGGAGGTAGAATGGGATGTGTGAGGAGAGGTAGAATGGGATGTGTGAGGGGAGGTAGAATGGGATGTGTGAGGGGAGGTAGAATGGGATGTGTGAGGAGAGGTAGAGTGGGATGTGTGAGGAGAGGTAGAATGGGATGTGAGGGGAGGTAGAATGGGATGTGTGAGGAGAGGTAGAATGGGATGTGTGAGGAGAGGTAGAATGGGATGTGTGAGGAGAGGTAGAATGGGATGTGTGAGCGGAGGTAGAATGGGAGGTGTGAGGGGAGGTAGAACAGGATGTGTGAGGAGAGGTAGAATGGGATGTGTGGGGAGAGGTAGAATGGGATGTGTGAGGGGAGGTAGAATGGGACGTGTGAGGAGAGGTCGAATGGGATGTGTGAGGAGAGGTAGAATGGGATATGAGGGGAGGTAAAATGGGTCGTGTGAGGAGAGGTAGAATGGGATGTGTGAGGAGAGGTAGAATGGGATGTGTGAGGAGAGATAGAATGGGATGTGACAGGAGAGGTAGAATGTGATGTGTGAGGAGACGTAGAATGGGATGTGTGAGGGGAGGTAGAATGGGATGTGTGAGGGGAGGTAGAATGGGATGTGTGAGGAGAGGTAGAATGGGATGTGTGAGGAGAGGTAGAATGGGACGTGTGAGTAGGTAGAATGGGGTGTGTGAGGAGGTCGAATGGGATGTGTGAGGGGAGGTAGAATGGGATGTGTGAGGAGAGGTAGAATGGGATGGGTGAGGAGAGGTAGAATGGGATGTGTGAGGAGAGGTAGAATGGGACGTGTGAGGGGAGGTAGAATGGGATGTGTGAGGGGAGGTAGAATGGGACGTGTGAGGAGAGGTAGAATGGGATGTGTGAGGAGAGGTAGAATGGGATGTGTGAGGAGAGGTAGAATGGGATGTGTGAGGAGGTAGAATGGGATGTGTGAGGAGAGGTAGAATGGGATGTGTGAGGAGAGGTAGAATGGGATATGTGGGGAGAGGTAGAATGGGATGTGTGAGGGGAGGTAGAATGGGACGTGTGAGGAGAGGTAGAATGGGACGTGTGAGGAGAGGTAGAATGGGATGTGTGAGGAGAGGTAGAATGGGATGTGTGAGGAGAGGTAGAATGGGATGTGTGAGGAGAGGTAGAATGGGATGTGTGAGCGGAGGTAGAATGGGATGTGTGAGCGGAGGTAGAATGGGATGTGTGGGGAGAGGTAGAATGGGATGTGTGAGGAGAGGTAGAATGGGATGTGTGAGGAGAGGTAGAATGGGACGTGTGAGGAGAGGTAGAATGGGATGTGTGAGGGGAGGTAGAATGGGATGTGAGGGGAGGTAGAATGGGATGTGTGAGGAGAGGTAGAATGGGATGTGTGAGAAGAGATAGAATGGGATGTGACAGGAGAGGTAGAATGGGATGTGTGAGGGGAGGTAGAATGGGATGTGTGAGGGGAGGTAGAATGGGATGTGTGAGGAGAGGTAGAATGGGATGTGTGAGGAGAGGGAGAATGGGATGTGTGAGGAGAGGTAGAATGGGATGTGTGAGGAGAGGTAGAATGGGATGTGTGAGGAGAAGTAGAATGGGATGTGTGAGGAGAGGTAGAATGGGATGTGAGGGGAGGTAGAATGGGATGTGTGAGGAGAGGTAGAATGGGATGTGTGAGGAGAGGTAGAATGGGATGTGTGAGGAGAGGTAGAATGGGATGTGTGAGGAGAGGTTGAATGGGATGTGAGGAGAGGTAGAATGGGATGTGTGAGGAGAGGTAGAATGGGTTGTGTGAGTGGAGGTAGAATGGGATGTGTGAGGAGAGGTAGAATGGGATGTGTGAGGAGAGGTAGAATGGGATGTGAGGAGAGGTAGAATGGGATGTGTGAGGCGAGGTAGAATGGGATGTGTGAGGGGAGGTAGAATGGGTTGTGTGAGGAGAGGCAGAATGGGACGTGAGAGGAGAGGTAGAATGGGATGTGTGAGGGGAGGTAGAATGGGATGTGAGGAGAGGTAGAATGGGATGTGTGAGGAGAGGTAGAATGGGATGTGTGAGGGGAGGTAGAATGGGATGTGTGAGGAGAGGTAGAATGGGATGTGTGAGGAGAGGTAGAATGGGATGTGTGAGGGGAGGTAGAATTGGATGTGAGGAGCGGTAGAATGGGATGTGTGAGGAGAGGTAGAATGGGTTGTGTGAGTGGAGGTAGAATGGGATGTGTGAGGAGAGGTAGAATGGGATGTGTGAGGAGAGGTAGAATGGGATGTGTGAGGAGAGAAAGAATGGGATGTGACAGGAGAGGTAGAATGGGATGTGTGAGGAGAGGTAGAACGGGATGTGAGAGGAGAGGTAGAGTGGGATGTGTGAGGAGAGGTAGAATGGGATGTGTGAGGGGAGGTAGAATGGGATGTGTGGGGAGAGGTAGAATGGGACGTGAGAGGAGAGGTAGAATGGGATGTGTGAGGGGAGGTAGAATGGGATGTGAGGAGAGGTAGAATGGGATGTGTGAGGAGAGGTAGAATGGGATGTGTGAGGGGAGGTAGAATGGGATGTGTGAGGAGAGGTAGAATGGGATGTGTGAGGAGAGGTAGAATGGGATGTGTGAGGGGAGGTAGAATGGGATGTGAGGAGAGGTAGAATGGGATGTGTGAGGAGAGGTAGAATGGGATGTGTGAGGGGAGGTAGAATGGGACGTTTGAGGAGAGGTAGAATGGGATGTGTGAGGAGAGGTTGAATGGGATGTGTGAGGAGGGGTAGAATGGGAAGTGTGAGGAGAGGTAGAATGGGACGTGTGAGGAGGTAGAATGGGATGTGATGAGAGGTAGAATGGGATGTGTGAGGAGAGGTAGAATGGGATGTGTGAGGAGAGGTAGAATGGGATGTGATGAGAGGTAGAATGGGATGTGTGAGGAGAGGTAGAATGGGATGTGTGAGGAGAGGTAGAATGGGATGTGTCAGGAGAGGTAGAATGGGATGTGTGAGCGGAGGTAGAATGGGATGTGTGAGGAGAGGTAGAATGGGATGTGTGAGGGGAGGTAGAATGGGAAGTGTGAGGAGAGGTAGAATGGGACGTGTGAGGAGAGGTAGAATGGGATGTGTGAGGAGAGGTAGAATGGGATGTGTGAGGAGAGGTAGAATGGGATGTGTGAGGAGAGGTAGAATGGGATGTGTGAGGAGAGGTAGAATGGGAAGTGTGAGGAGAGGTAGAATGGGACGTGTGCGGAGGTAGAATGGATGTGTGATGAGAGGTAGAATGGGATGTGATGAGAGGTAGAATGGGATGTGTGAGGAGAGGTAGAATGGGATGTGTGAGGGGAGGTAGAATGGGATGTGTGAGGAGAAGTAGAATGGGATGTGTGAGGAGAGGTAGAATGGGATGGGTGAGGAGAGGTAGAATGGGATGGGTGAGGAGAGGTAGAATGGGACGTGTGAGGAGAGGTAGAATGGGACGTGTGAGGGGAGGTAGAATGGGATGTGTGAGGAGAGGTACAATGGGATGTGTGAGGAGAGGTAGAATGGGATGGGTGAGGAGAGCTAGAATGGGATGCGTGAGGAGAAGTAGAATGGGACGTGTGAGGAGAATTAGAATGGGATGTGTGAGGAGAGGTAGAATGGGATGTGAGGGGAGGTAGAATGGGATGTGTGAGGAGAGGTAGAATGGGATGTGTGAGGAGAGGTAGAATGGGATGTGTGAGGAGAGGTAGAATGGGATGTGTGAGGAGAGGTAGAATGGGATGTGTGAGGGGAGGTAGAATGGGATGTGTGAGGAGAGGTAGAATGGGATGTGTGAGGGGAGGCAGAATGGGATGTGTGAGGGGGAGAATGGGATGTGTGAGGAGAGGTAGAATGGGATGTGTGAGGAGAGGTAGAATGGGATGTGAGGGGAGGTAGAGTGGGATGTGTGAGGAGAGGTAGAATGGGATGTGTGAGGAGAGGTAGAATGGGATGTGTGAGGGGAGGTAGAATGGGATGTGTGAGGAGGTAGAATGGGATGTGTGAGGAGAGGTAGAATGGGATGGGTGAGGAGAGGCAGAATGGGACGTGTGAGGAGAGGTAGAATGGGATGGGTGAGGAGAGGCAGAATGGGATGTGTGAGGAGAGGTAGAATGGGATGGGTGAGGAGAGGCAGAATGGGATGTGTGAGGAGAGGCAGAATGGGATGTGAGGAGAGGTAGAATGGGACGCGTGAGGAGAGGTAGAATGGGATGCGTGAGGAGAGGTAGAATGGGATGTGTGAGGGGAGGTAGAATGGGATGTGTGAGGAGAGGTAGAATGGGATGTGTGAGGAGAGGTAGAATGGGATGTGACAGGAGAGGTAGAATGGGATGTGTGAGGAGAGGTAGAATGGGATGTGTGAGGGGAGGTAGAATGGGATGTGTGAGGAGAGGTAGAATGGGATGTGTGAGGAGAGGTAGAATGGGATGTGTGAGGGGAGGTAGAATGGGATGTGTGAGGGGAGGTAGAATGGGATGTGTGAGGAGAGGTAGAATGGGATGTGTGAGGAGAGGTAGAATGGGATGTGAGGAGAGGTAGAATGGGATGTGAGGAGAGGTAGAACGGGACGGGTGAGGAGAGGTAGAATGGGACGTGTGAGGAGAGGTAGAATGGGATGTGTGAGGAGAGGTAGAATGGGATGTGTGAGGAGAGGTAGAATGGGATGTGTGAGGAGAGGTAGAATGGGATGGGTGAGGAGAGGTAGAATGGGATGGGTGAGGAGAGGTAGAATGGGACGTGTGAGGAGAGGTAGAATGGGATGTGTGAGGACAGGTAGAATGGGATGTGAGGGGAGAGGTAGAATGGGATGTGTGAGGAGAGGTAGAATGGGATGGGTGAGGAGAGGTAGAATGGGATGGGTGAGGAGAGGTAGAATGGGACGTGTGAGGAGAGGTAGAATCGATGTGTGAGGAGAGGTAGAATGGGATGTGTGAGGAGAGGGAGAATGGGATGTGTGAGGAGAGGTAGAATGGGATGTGTGAGGAGAGGTAGAATGGGATGTGAGGAGAGGTAGAATGGGATGTGTGAGGAGAGGCAGAATGGGATGTGTGAGGAGAGGTAGAATGGGATGTGTGAGTGGAGGTAGAATGGGATGTGTGAGGAGAGGTAGAATGGGATGTGTGAGGGGAGTTAGAATGGGATGTGTGAGGAGAGGTAGAATGGGATGTGTGAGGGGAGGTAGAATGGGATGTGTGAGGAGAGGTAGAACGGGATGTGTGTGGAGAGGTAGAACGGGACGTGAGAGGAGAGGTAGAATGGGATGTGTGAGGAGAGGTAGAATGGGATGTGTGAGGAGAGGTAGAATGGGATGTGTGAGGAGAGGTAGAATGGGATGTGTGAGGGGAGTTAGAATGGGATGTGTGAGGAGAGGTCGAATGGGATGTGAGAGGGGAGGTAGAATGGGATGTGTGAGGGGAGGTAGAATGGGATGTGAGGAGAGGTAGAATGGGATGTGTGAGGGGAGGTAGAATGGAATGTGTGAGGAGGTAGAATGGGATGTGTGAGGGGAGGGAGAATGGGATGTCTGAGGAGGTAGAATGGGATGTGTGAGGAGAGGTAGAATGGGATGTGTGAGGGGAGGTAGAATGGGAAGTGTGAGGAGAGGTAGAATGGGACGTGTGAGGAGAGGTAAAATGGGATGTGTGAGGAGAGGTAGAATGGGATGTGTGAGGAGAGGTAGAATGGGATGTGTGAGGAGAGGTAGAATGGGATGTGTGAGGAGAGGTAGAATGGGATGTGTGAGGAGAGGTAGAATGGGAAGTGTGAGGAGAGGTAGAATGGGACGTGTGAGGAGGTAGAATGGGATGTGTGAGGAGGTAGAATGGGATGTGTGATGAGAGGTAGAATGGGATGTGTGAGGAGAGGTAGAATGGGATGTGTGAGGAGAGGTAGAATGGGATGTGTGAGGAGAGGTAGAATGGGATGTGTGAGGAGAGGTAGAATGGGATGTGTGAGGAGGTAGAATGGGATGTGTGAGGAGAGGTTGAATGGGATGTGAGAGGAGAGGTAGAATGGGATGTGTGAGGAGAGATAGAATGGGATGTGACAGGAGAGGTAGAATGGGATGTGTGAGGAGAGGTAGAATGGGATGTGTGAGGGGAGGGAGAATGGGATGTGTGATGGGAGGTAGAATGGGATGTGTGAGGAGAGATAGAATGGGATGTGTGAGGAGAAGTAGAATGGGAAGTGTGAGTAGAGGTAGAATGGGACGGGTGAGGAGAGGTAGAATGGGACATGTGAGGAGAGGTAGAATGGGATGTGTGAGGAGAGGTAGAATGGGATGTGTGAGGAGAGGTCGAATGGGAAGTGTGAGGAGAGGTAGAATGGGATGTGTGAGGAGGTAGAATGGGATGTGTGAGGTGAGGTAGAATGGGATGTGAGGAGAGGTAGAATGGGATGGGTGAGGAGAGGTAGAATGGGACGTGTGAGGAGAGGTAGAATGGGATGTGTGAGGAGAGGTAGAATGGGATGTGAGGGGAGGTAGAATGGGATGTGTGAGGAGAGGTAAAATGGGATGTGTGAGGAGAGGTAGAATGGGATGTGTGAGGAGAGGTAGAATGGGATGTGTGAGGAGAGGTAGAATGGGATGTGAGGAGAGGTAGAATGGGATGTGTGAGGAGAGGTAGAATGGGATGTGTGAGGAGAGTTAGAATGGGATGTGTGAGGGGAGGTAGAATGGGATGTGTGAGGAGAGGTAGAATGGGATGTGTGAGGAGAGGTAGAATGGGATGTGAGGAGAGGTAGAATGGGATGTGTGAGGAGAGGTAGAATGGGATGTGAGGAGAGGTAGAATGGGATGTGAGGGGAGGTAGAATGGGATGTGTGAGGAGAGGTCGAATGGGATGTGACAGGAGAGGTAGAATGGGATGTGTGAGGGGAGGTAGAATGGGATGTGTGAGGAAAGGTAGAATGGGATGTGTGAGGAGAGGTAGAATGGGATGTGTGAGGAGAGGTAGAATGGGATGTGTGAGGAGAGGTAGAATGGGATGTGTGAGGAGAGGTAGAATGGAATGTGAGGAGAGGTAGAATGGGATGTGTGAGGAGGTAGAATGGGATGTGTGAGGAGAGGTCGAATGGGATGTGACAGGAGAGGTAGAATGGGATGTGTGAGGGGAGGTAGAATGGGATGTGAGGGGAGATAGAATGGGACGTGTGAGGGGAGGTGGAATGGGATGTGTGAGGAGAGGTAGAATGGGATGTGTGAGGAGAGGTAGAATGGGATGTGTGAGGAGAGGTAGAATGGGATGTGTGAGGAGAGGTAGAATGGGATGTGTGAGGAAAGGTAGAATGGGATGTGTGAGGAGAGGTAGAATGGGATGTGTGAGGAGAAGTAGAATGGGATGTGTGAGGAGAGGTAGAATGGGATGTGTGAGGAGAGGTAGAATGGAATGTGAGGAGAGGTAGAATGGGATGTGTGAGGAGGTAGAATGGGATGTGTGAGGAGACGTAGAATGGGATGTGTGAGGAGAGGTAGAATGGGATGTGAGGAGAGGTAGAATGGGATGTGAGGAGAGGTAGAATGGGATGTGTGAGCGGAGGTAGAATGGGATGTGTGAGGAGAGGTAGAATGGGATGTGTGAGGAGAGGTAGAATGCGACGTGTGAGGGGAGGTAGAATGGGATGTGTGAGGAGAGGTAGAATGGGATGTGTGAGGAGGTAGAATGGGATGTGTGAGGAGACGTAGAATGGGATGTGTGAGGAGAGGTAGAATGGGATGTGTGAGGAGAGGTAGAATGGGATGTGTGAGGGGAGTTAGAATGGGATGTGTGAGGAGAGGTAGAATGGGATGTGTGAGGGGAGGTAGAATGGGATGTGTGAGGAGAGGTAGAATGGGATGTGTGAGGAGAGGTAGAACGGGATGTGTGTGGAGAGGTAGAACGGGACGTGAGAGGAGAGGTAGAATGGGATGTGTGAGGAAAGGTAGAATGGGATGTGTGAGGGGAGGTAGAATGAGATGTGTGAGGAGAGGTAGAATGATATGTGTGAGTGGAGGTAGAATGGGATGTGAGGAGAGGTAGAATGGGATGTGTGAGGAGAGGTAGAATGGGATGTGTGAGGAGAGGTAGAATGGGATGTGTGAGGGGAGTTAGAATTGGATGTGTGAGGAGAGGTAGAATGGGATGTGAGAGGGGAGGTAGAATGGGATGTGAGGAGAGGAAGAATGGGATGTGTGAGGGGAGGTAGAATGGGATGTGTGAGGAGGTAGAATGGGATGTGTGAGGGGAGGTAGAATGGGATGTGTGAGGAGAGGTAGAATGGGATGTGTGAGGGGAGGTAGAATGGGAAGTGTGAGGAGAGGTAGAATGGGACGTGTGAGGAGAGGTAAAATGGGATGTGTGAGGAGAGGTAGAATGGGATGTGTGAGGAGAGGTAGAATGGGATGTGTGAGGAGAGGTAGAATGGGATGTGTGAGGAGAGGTAGAATGGGATGTGTGAGGAGAGGTAGAATGGGAAGTGTGAGGAGAGGGAGAATGGGACGTGTGAGGAGGTAGAATGGGATGTGTGAGGAGGTAGAATGGGATGTGTGATGAGAGGTAGAATGGGATGTGTGATGAGAGGTAGAATGGGATGTGTGAGGAGAGGTAGAATGGGATGTGTGGGGAGAGGTAGAATGGGATGTGTGAGGAGAGATAGAATGGGATGTGTGAGGAGAGGTAGAATGGGATGTGTGAGGAGTTAGAATGGCATGTGTGAGGAGAGGTAGAATGGGATTTGTGAGGAGAGGTAGAATGGGATGTGAGAGGAGAGGTAGAATGGGATGTGTGAGGAGAGATAGAATGGGATGTGACAGGAGAGGTAGAATGGGATGTGTGAGGAGAGGTAGAATGGGATGTGTGAGGGGTGGTAGAATGGGATGTGTGAGGGGAGGTAGAATGGGATGTGTGAGGGGAGGAAGAATGGGATGTGTGAAGAGAGGTAGAATGGGAAGTGTGAGGAGAGGTAGAATGGGATGTGTGAGAGGAGGTAGAATGGGATGTGTGAGGAGAGGTAGAATGGGATGTGAGGAGAGGTAGAATGGGACGGGTGAGGAGAGGTAGAATGGGACGTGTGAGGAGAGGTAGAATGGGATGTGTGAGGAGAGGTAGAATGGGATGTGAGGGGAGGTAGAATGGGATGTGTGAGGAGAGGTAGAATGGGATGTGTGAGGAGAGGTAGAATGGGATGTGTGAGGAGAGGTAGAATGGGATGTGTGAGGAGAGGTAGAATGGGATGTGAGGAGAGGTAGAATGGGATGTGTGAGGAGAGGTAGAATGGGATGTGTGAGGAGAGGTAGAATGGGATGTGTGAGGAGAGGTAGAATGGGAAGTGTGAGGAGAGGGAGAATGGGACGTGTGAGGAGGTAGAATGGGATGTGTGAGGAGGTAGAATGGGATGTGTGATGAGAGGTAGAATGGGATGTGTGATGAGAGGTAGAATGGGATGTGTGAGGAGAGGTAGAATGGGATGTGTGGGGAGAGGTAGAATGGGATGTGTGAGGAGAGGTAGAATGGGATGTGTGAGGAGAGGTAGAATGGGATGTGTGAGGAGTTAGAATGGCATGTGTGAGGAGAGGTAGAATGGGATTTGTGAGGAGAGGTAGAATGGGATGTGAGAGGAGAGGTAGAATGGGATGTGTGAGGAGAGATAGAATGGGATGTGACAGGAGAGGTAGAATGGGATGTGTGAGGAGAGGTAGAATGGGATGTGTGAGGGGTGGTAGAATGGGATGTGTGAGGGGAGGTAGAATGGGATGTGTGAGGGGAGGAAGAATGGGATGTGTGAAGAGAGGTAGAATGGGAAGTGTGAGGAGAGGTAGAATGGGATGTGTGAGAGGAGGTAGAATGGGATGTGTGAGGAGAGGTAGAATGGGATGTGAGGAGAGGTAGAATGGGACGGGTGAGGAGAGGTAGAATGGGACGTGTGAGGAGAGGTAGAATGGGATGTGTGAGGAGAGGTAGAATGGGATGTGAGGGGAGGTAGAATGGGATGTGTGAGGAGAGGTAGAATGGGATGTGTGAGGAGAGGTAGAATGGGATGTGTGAGGAGAGGTAGAATGGGATGTGTGAGGAGAGGTAGAATGGGATGTGAGGAGAGGTAGAATGGGATGTGTGAGGAGAGGTAGAATGGGATGTGTGAGGAGAGGTAGAATGGGATGTGTGAGGGGAGGTAGAATGGGATGTGTGAGGAGAGGTAGAATGGGATGTGTGAGGAGAGGTAGAATGGGATGTGTGAGGAGAGGTAGAATGGGATGTGTGAGGGGAGGTAGAATGGGATGTGTGCGGAGAGGTAGAACGGGACGTGAGAGGAGAGGTAGAATGGGATGTGTGAGGAGAGGTAGAATGGGATGTGTGAGGAGAGGTAGAATGGGATGTGTGAGGGGAGGTAGAATGGGATGTGTGAGGGGAGGTAGAATGGGATGTGAGGAGAGGTAGAATGGGATGTGTGGGGAGAGGTAGAATGGGACGTGAGAGGAGAGGTAGAATGGGATGTGTGAGGGGAGGTAGAATGGGATGTGAGGAGAGGTAGAATGGGATGTGTGAGGGGAGGTAGAATGGGATGTGAGGAGAGGTAGAATGGGATGTGAGGAGAGGTAGAATGGGATGTGAGAGGAGAGGTAGAATGGGATGTGAGGAGAGGTAGAATGGGATGTGTGAGGAGAGGTAGAATGGGATGTGTGAGGGGAGGCAGAATGGGATGTGTGAGGGGAGGTAGAATGGGATGTGTGAGGAGAGGTAGAATGGGATGTGTGAGGAGAGTTAGAATGGGATGTGTGAGGAGAGGTAGAATGGGATGTGTGAGGAGAGGTAGAATGGGATGTGTGAGGGGAGGTTGAATGGGATGTGTGAGGGGAGGTAGAATGGGATGTGTGAGGGGGAGAATGGGATGTGTGAGGAGAGGTAGAATGGGATGTGTGAGCAGAGGTAGAATGGGATGTGTGAGGAGAGGTAGAATGGGATGTGAGGGGAGGTAGAATGGGATCTGTGAGGAGAGGTAGAATGGGACGTGTGAGGGGAGGTAGAATGGGATGTGTGAGGAGAGGTAGAATGGGATGTGTGGGGAGAGGTAGAATGGGACGTGTGAGGAGAGGTAGAATGGGATGTGTGAGGGGAGGTAGAATGGGATGTGTGAGGAGAGGTAGAATGGGATGTGTCAGGAGAGGTAGAATGGGATGTGAGGAGAGGTAGAATGGGATGTGTGAGCAGAGGTAGAATGGGATGTGTGAGGAGGTAGAATGGGATGTGTGAGGAGAGCTAGAATGGGATGTGTGAGGAGAGGTAGAATGGGATGTGTGAGGAGAGGTAGAATGGGATGTGTGAGGGGAGGTAGAATGGGATGTGTGAGGAGAGGTAGAATGGGATGTGAGGAGAGGTAGAATGGGATGTGTGAGGAGAGGTAGAATGGGATGTGAGGAGAGGTACAATGGGATGTGTGAGGAGAGGTAGAATGGGATGTGTGAGGAGGTAGAATGGGATGTGTGAGGAGAGGTAGAATGGGATGTGTGAGGAGAGGTAGAATGGGATGTGAGAGGAGAGGTAGAATGGGATGTGTGAGGGGAGGTAGAATAGGATGTGTGAGGAGAGGTAGAATGGGATGTGTGGGGAGAGGTAGAATGGGATGTGTGAGGAGAGGTAGAATGGGATGTGTGAGGAGAGGTAGAATGGGATGTGTGAGGGGAGGTAGAATGGGATGTGTGAGGGGAGGTAGAATGGGATGTGTGAGGAGAGGTAGAATGGGATGTGTGAGGAGAGGTAAAATGGGATGTGTGAGGAGAGGTAGAATGGGATGTGTGAGGAGAGGTAGAATGGGACGTGTGAGGAGAGATAGAATGGGATGTGTGAGGAGAGGTAGAATGGGATGTGTGAGGAGAGGTAGAATGGGATGTGTGAGGAGAGATAGAATGGGATGTGACAGGAGAGGTAGAATGGGATGTGTGAGGGGAGGTAGAATGGGATGTGTGAGGAGAGGTAGAATGGGATGTGTGAGGAGAGGTAGAATGGGATGTGTGAGGAGAGGTAGAATGGGATGTGTGAGGAGAGGTCGAATGGGATGTGTGAGGAGAGGTAGAAAGGGATGTGAGAGGAGAGGTAGAATGGGATGTGTGAGGAGAGGTAGAATGGGATGTGTGAGGAGAGGTAGAATGGGATGTGTGAGCGGAGGTAGAATGGGATGTGTGAGGAGAGATAGAATGGGATGTGTGAGGAGAGGTAGAATGGGATGTGGGGAGAGGTAGAATGGGACGTGTGAGGAGAGGTAGAATGGGATGTGAGGGGAGGTAGAATGGGATGTGTGAGGAGAGGTAGAATGGGATGTGAGGGGAGGTAGAATGGGATGTGAGGAGTGGTAGAATGGGATGTGAGGAGAGGTAGAATGGGATGTGTGAGGGGAGGTAGAATGGGATGTGAGGAGAGGTAGAATGGGATGTGAGGAGAGGTAGAATGGGATGTGAGGAGAGGTAGAATGGGATGTGAGGAGAGGTAGAATGGGATGTGTGAGGAGAGGTAGAATGGGATGTGTGAGGAGGTAAACATAGAAACATAGAAACATAGAGATAGGAACAGGAGTAGGCCATTCGGCCCTTCGAGCCTGCTCCGCCATTCAATGAGATCATGGCTGATCTTCGTCTGAGATCATAGCTGATCTTACCAGTTCAGTACCCCGTCCCCGCCTTTTCTCCGTAACCCTTAATCCCCTTAGCCTTCAGAAATATATCCAATTCTCTCTTGAAAATATTTATTGAATTAGCCTTCACAGCCCTCTGTGGCAGGGAATTCCACAGGCTCACCACTCTTTGAGTGAAGAAATTCTTCCTCATCTCTGTTTTAAATGATTTGCCCGCTATTTTTAGACTGTGGCCCCTGGTTCTGTGCTCCCCGGCCATTGGAAACATTCTCTCTGAATTCAGCCTGTCCAGGCCTGCCATAATTTTATATGTTTCGATGAGATCCCCTCTCAATCTTCTAAACTCCAGTGAGTACAAGCCCAAACTATTTAATCTCTCTTCGTAGGTCATTCCCGCCATTCCAGGTATCAGCCTGGTGAATCGCCGTTGCACTCTTTCCATGGCAAGAACATCCTTCCGCAGATGGGGCGACCAAAACTGTACACAATACTCCAGATGCGGTCTCACCAGCACCTTGTACAGCTGTAGTAAGGTATCCCTATTCCTATACTCGAACCCCCTTGATATGAAGGCCAACATACCATTTGCCTTCTTGATCGCCTGTTGCACCTGCATGCTCTCCTTCAGTGACTGGTGCACAAGAACACCCAGGTCCCTCTGCACTTCCCCATCTCCCAATCTATTGCCATTTAGATAATAATCTACCCTCCTGTTTTTACCCCCAAAGTGGATAACCTCGCATTTATCCACATTATAGTGCATCTGCCACGTGTCTGCCCATTCCCCCAACCTGTCCAAATCGCACTGTAGCCTCCTGACATCCTCATCAGAGCCCACCCCTCCTCCTAGTTTAGTGTCGTCAGCGAATTTGGAAATATTGCATCCAATTCCCTGATCCAGATCATTTATATATATTGTGAACAGCTGGGGTCCCAGGACAGATCCTTGCGGCACCCCGCTGGTCACTGCCTGCCACTCCGAAAACGAGCCGTTTATTCCAACTCTCTGTTTTCTATCCGCCAGCCAGTTCTCTATCCACGTTAATACTTTGCCCCCAATCCCATGAGCCTTAATTTTGCATGATAATCTTTTGTGTGGAACCTTATCGAAGGCTTTCTGGAAGTCAAGGTACACCACATCCACTGGCTCTCCCCCATCTATTTTACCAGTTACTTCCTCAAAAAATTCCAGCAGATTAGTCAAACACGATTTACCCTTTGTAAATCCATGTTGACTCTGTCCGATCCTTTCCCCATTTGTCAAGTGCTCCGCTATTTTATCCTTAATAATGGACTCTAGCATTTTGCCCACAACCGATGTAAGGCTTACTGGTCTATAATTCCCTGCTTTCTCTCTACCCCCCTTTTTAAATATTGGGGTAACATTAGCTACCCTCCAATCCACGGGTACTGTTCCCGAGTCAATGGAGTTCCGGAACATGATCCTTAGAGCATCTGCTATCTCCAGGGCCACCTCCTTAAGTACCTTAGGATGTAGTTTATCAGGCCCCGGGGATTTGTGATGTAGAATGGGATGTGTGAGGAGAGGTAGAATGGGATGTGTGAGGAGAGGTAGAATGGGATGTGTGAGGAGAGGTAGAATGGGATGTGTGAGGGGAGCTAGAATGGGATGTGTGAGGAGAGGTAGAATGGGATGTGAGGAGAGATAGAATGGGATGTGACAGGAGAGGTAGAATGGGATGTGTGAGGAGAGGTAGAATGGGATGTGTGAGGGGTGGTAGAATGGGATGTGTGAGGGGAGGTAGAATGGGATGTGTGAGGGGTGGTAGAATGGGATGTGTGAGGGGAGGTAGAATGGGATGTGTGAGGGGAGGAAGAATGGGATGTGTGAAGAGAGGTAGAATGGGAAGTGTGAGGAGAGGTAGAATGGGATGTGTGAGAGGAGGTAGAATGGGATGTGTGAGGAGAGGTAGAATGGGATGTGAGGAGAGGTAGAATGGGACGGGTGAGGAGAGGTAGAATGGGACGTGTGAGGAGAGGTAGAATGGGATGTGTGAGGAGAGGTAGAATGGGATGTGAGGGGAGGTAGAATGGGATGTGTGAGGAGAGGTAGAATGGGATGTGTGAGGAGAGGTAGAATGGGATGTGTGAGGAGAGGTAGAATGGGATGTGTGAGGAGAGGTAGAATGGGATGTGAGGAGAGGTAGAATGGGATGTGAGGAGAGGTAGAATGGGATGTGTGAGGAGAGGTAGAATGGGATGTGTGAGGAGAGGTAGAATGGGATGTGTGAGGGGAGGTAGAATGGGATGTGTGAGGAGAGGTAGAATGGGATGTGTGAGGAGAGGTAGAATGGGATGTGTGAGGAGAGGCAGAATGGGATGTGTGAGGGGAGGTAGAATGGGATGTGTGCGGAGAGGTAGAACGGGACGTGAGAGGAGAGGTAGAATGGGATGTGTGAGGAGAGGTAGAATGGGATGTGTGAGGAGAGGTAGAATGGGATGTGTGAGGGGAGGTAGAATGGGATGTGTGAGGGGAGGTAGAATGGGATGTGAGGAGAGGTAGAATGGGATGTGTGGGGAGAGGTAGAATGGGACGTGAGAGGAGAGGTAGAATGGGATGTGTGAGGGGAGGTAGAATGGGATGTGAGGAGAGGTAGAATGGGATGTGTGAGGGGAGGTAGAATGGGATGTGAGGAGAGGTAGAATGGGATGTGAGGAGAGGTAGAATGGGATGTGAGAGGAGAGGTAGAATGGGATGTGAGGAGAGGTAGAATGGGATGTGTGAGGAGAGGTAGAATGGGATGTGTGAGGGGAGGCAGAATGGGATGTGTGAGGGGAGGTAGAATGGGATGTGTGAGGAGAGGTAGAATGGGATGTGTGAGGAGAGTTAGAATGGGATGTGTGAGGAGAGGTAGAATGGGATGTGTGAGGAGAGGTAGAATGGGATGTGTGAGGGGAGGTTGAATGGGATGTGTGAGGGGAGGTAGAATGGGATGTGTGAGGGGGAGAATGGGATGTGTGAGGAGAGGTAGAATGGGATGTGTGAGGAGAGGTAGAATGGGACGTGTGAGGGGAGGTAGAATGGGATGTGTGAGGAGAGGTAGAATGGGATGTGTGGGGAGAGGTAGAATGGGACGTGTGAGGAGAGGTAGAATGGGATGTGTGAGGGGAGGTAGAATGGGATGTGTGAGGAGAGGTAGAATGGGATGTGTCAGGAGAGGTAGAATGGGATGTGAGGAGAGGTAGAATGGGATGTGTGAGCAGAGGTAGAATGGGATGTGTGAGGAGGTAGAATGGGATGTGTGAGGAGAGCTAGAATGGGATGTGTGAGGAGAGGTAGAATGGGATGTGTGAGGAGAGGTAGAATGGGATGTGTGAGGGGAGGTAGAATGGGATGTGTGAGGAGAGGTAGAATGGGATGTGAGGAGAGGTAGAATGGGATGTGTGAGGAGAGGTAGAATGGGATGTGAGGAGAGGTACAATGGGATGTGTGAGGAGAGGTAGAATGGGATGTGTGAGGAGGTAGAATGGGATGTGTGAGGAGAGGTAGAATGGGATGTGTGAGGAGAGGTAGAATGGGATGTGAGAGGAGAGGTAGAATGGGATGTGTGAGGGGAGGTAGAATAGGATGTGTGAGGAGAGGTAGAATGGGATGTGTGGGGAGAGGTAGAATGGGATGTGTGAGGAGAGGTAGAATGGGATGTGTGAGGAGAGGTAGAATGGGATGTGTGAGGGGAGGTAGAATGGGATGTGTGAGGGGAGGTAGAATGGGATGTGTGAGGAGAGGTAGAATGGGATGTGTGAGGAGAGGTAAAATGGGATGTGTGAGGAGAGGTAGAATGGGATGTGTGAGGAGAGGTAGAATGGGACGTGTGAGGAGAGATAGAATGGGATGTGTGAGGAGAGGTAGAATGGGATGTGTGAGGAGAGGTAGAATGGGATGTGTGAGGAGAGATAGAATGGGATGTGACAGGAGAGGTAGAATGGGATGTGTGAGGGGAGGTAGAATGGGATGTGTGAGGAGAGGTAGAATGGGATGTGTGAGGAGAGGTAGAATGGGATGTGTGAGGAGAGGTAGAATGGGATGTGTGAGGAGAGGTCGAATGGGATGTGTGAGGAGAGGTAGAAAGGGATGTGAGAGGAGAGGTAGAATGGGATGTGTGAGGAGAGGTAGAATGGGATGTGTGAGCGGAGGTAGAATGGGATGTGTGAGGAGAGATAGAATGGGATGTGTGAGGAGAGGTAGAATGGGATGTGGGGAGAGGTAGAATGGGACGTGTGAGGAGAGGTAGAATGGGATGTGAGGGGAGGTAGAATGGGATGTGTGAGGAGAGGTAGAATGGGATGTGAGGGGAGGTAGAATGGGATGTGAGGAGTGGTAGAATGGGATGTGAGGAGAGGTAGAATGGGATGTGTGAGGGGAGGTAGAATGGGATGTGAGGAGAGGTAGAATGGGATGTGAGGAGAGGTAGAATGGGATGTGAGGAGAGGTAGAATGGGATGTGAGGAGAGGTAGAATGGGATGTGTGAGGAGAGGTAGAATGGGATGTGTGAGGAGGTAAACATAGAAACATAGAAACATAGAGATAGGAACAGGAGTAGGCCATTCGGCCCTTCGAGCCTGCTCCGCCATTCAATGAGATCATGGCTGATCTTCGTCTGAGATCATAGCTGATCTTACCAGTTCAGTACCCCGTCCCCGCCTTTTCTCCGTAACCCTTAATCCCCTTAGCCTTCAGAAATATATCCAATTCTCTCTTGAAAATATTTATTGAATTAGCCTTCACAGCCCTCTGTGGCAGGGAATTCCACAGGCTCACCACTCTTTGAGTGAAGAAATTCTTCCTCATCTCTGTTTTAAATGATTTGCCCGCTATTTTTAGACTGTGGCCCCTGGTTCTGTGCTCCCCGGCCATTGGAAACATTCTCTCTGAATTCAGCCTGTCCAGGCCTGCCATAATTTTATATGTTTCGATGAGATCCCCTCTCAATCTTCTAAACTCCAGTGAGTACAAGCCCAAACTATTTAATCTCTCTTCGTAGGTCATTCCCGCCATTCCAGGTATCAGCCTGGTGAATCGCCGTTGCACTCTTTCCATGGCAAGAACATCCTTCCGCAGATGGGGCGACCAAAACTGTACACAATACTCCAGATGCGGTCTCACCAGCACCTTGTACAGCTGTAGTAAGGTATCCCTATTCCTATACTCGAACCCCCTTGATATGAAGGCCAACATACCATTTGCCTTCTTGATCGCCTGTTGCACCTGCATGCTCTCCTTCAGTGACTGGTGCACAAGAACACCCAGGTCCCTCTGCACTTCCCCATCTCCCAATCTATTGCCATTTAGATAATAATCTACCCTCCTGTTTTTACCCCCAAAGTGGATAACCTCGCATTTATCCACATTATAGTGCATCTGCCACGTATCTGCCCATTCCCCCAACCTGTCCAAATCGCACTGTAGCCTCCTGACATCCTCATCAGAGCCCACCCCTCCTCCTAGTTTAGTGTCGTCAGCGAATTTGGAAATATTGCATCCAATTCCCTGATCCAGATCATTTATATATATTGTGAACAGCTGGGGTCCCAGGACAGATCCTTGCGGCACCCCGCTGGTCACTGCCTGCCACTCCGAAAACGAGCCGTTTATTCCAACTCTCTGTTTTCTATCCGCCAGCCAGTTCTCTATCCACGTTAATACTTTGCCCCCAATCCCATGAGCCTTAATTTTGCATGATAATCTTTTGTGTGGAACCTTATCGAAGGCTTTCTGGAAGTCAAGGTACACCACATCCACTGGCTCTCCCCCATCTATTTTACCAGTTACTTCCTCAAAAAATTCCAGCAGATTAGTCAAACACGATTTACCCTTTGTAAATCCATGTTGACTCTGTCCGATCCTTTCCCCATTTGTCAAGTGCTCCGCTATTTTATCCTTAATAATGGACTCTAGCATTTTGCCCACAACCGATGTAAGGCTTACTGGTCTATAATTCCCTGCTTTCTCTCTACCCCCCTTTTTAAATATTGGGGTAACATTAGCTACCCTCCAATCCACGGGTACTGTTCCCGAGTCAATGGAGTTCCGGAACATGATCCTTAGAGCATCTGCTATCTCCAGGGCCACCTCCTTAAGTACCTTAGGATGTAGTTTATCAGGCCCCGGGGATTTGTGATGTAGAATGGGATGTGTGAGGAGAGGTAGAATGGGATGTGTGAGGAGAGGTAGAATGGGATGTGTGAGGAGAGGTAGAATGGGATGTGTGAGGGGAGCTAGAATGGGATGTGTGAGGAGAGGTAGAATGGGATGTGAGGAGAGGTAGAATGGGATGTGTGAGGAGAGGTAGAATGGGATGTGAGGAGAGGTAGAATGGGATGTGTGAGGAGAGGTAGAATGGGATGTGTGAGGAGGTAGAATGGGATGTGTGAGGAGAGGTAGAATGGGATGTGTGAGGAGAGGTAGAATGGGATGTGAGAGGAGAGGTAGAATGGGATGTGTGAGGGGAGGTAGAATGGGATGTGTGAGGAGAGGTAGAGTGGGATGTGTGAGGAGAGGTAGAATGGGATGTGTGAGGAGTGGTAGAATGGGATGTGTGAGGAGAGGTAGAATGGGATGTGTGAGGGGAGGTAGAATGGGATGTGTGAGGGGAGGTAGAATGGGATGTTTGAGGAGAGGTCGAATGGGATGTGTGAGGAGAGGTAGAATGGGATGTGTGAGGAGAGGTAGAATGGGACGTGTGAGGAGAGGTAGAATGGGACGTGTGAGGAGAGATAGAATGGGACGTGTGAGGAGAGGTAGAATGGGATGTGTGAGGAGAGATAGAATGGGATGTGACAGGAGAGGTAGAATGGGATGTGTGAGGAGAGGTAGAATGGGATGTGTGAGGAGAGGTAGAATGGGATGTGTGAGGAGAGGTAGAATGGGAAGTGTGAGGAGAGGGAGAATGGGACGTGTGAGGAGGTAGAATGGGATGTGTGAGGAGGTAGAATGGGATGTGTGATGAGAGGTAGAATGGGATGTGTGATGAGAGGTAGAATGGGATGTGTGAGGAGAGGTAGAATGGGATGTGTGGGGAGAGGTAGAATGGGATGTGTGAGGAGAGGTAGAATGGGATGTGTGAGGAGAGGTAGAATGGGATGTGTGAGGAGTTAGAATGGCATGTGTGAGGAGAGGTAGAATGGGATTTGTGAGGAGAGGTAGAATGGGATGTGAGAGGAGAGGTAGAATGGGATGTGTGAGGAGAGATAGAATGGGATGTGACAGGAGAGGTAGAATGGGATGTGTGAGGAGAGGTAGAATGGGATGTGTGAGGGGTGGTAGAATGGGATGTGTGAGGGGAGGTAGAATGGGATGTGTGAGGGGAGGAAGAATGGGATGTGTGAAGAGAGGTAGAATGGGAAGTGTGAGGAGAGGTAGAATGGGATGTGTGAGAGGAGGTAGAATGGGATGTGTGAGGAGAGGTAGAATGGGATGTGAGGAGAGGTAGAATGGGACGGGTGAGGAGAGGTAGAATGGGACGTGTGAGGAGAGGTAGAATGGGATGTGTGAGGAGAGGTAGAATGGGATGTGAGGGGAGGTAGAATGGGATGTGTGAGGAGAGGTAGAATGGGATGTGTGAGGAGAGGTAGAATGGGATGTGTGAGGAGAGGTAGAATGGGATGTGTGAGGAGAGGTAGAATGGGATGTGAGGAGAGGTAGAATGGGATGTGTGAGGAGAGGTAGAATGGGATGTGTGAGGGGAGGTAGAATGGGATGTGTGAGGAGAGGTAGAATGGGATGTGTGAGGAGAGGTAGAATGGGATGTGTGAGGAGAGGTAGAATGGGATGTGTGAGGGGAGGTAGAATGGGATGTGTGCGGAGAGGTAGAACGGGACGTGAGAGGAGAGGTAGAATGGGATGTGTGAGGAGAGGTAGAATGGGATGTGTGAGGAGAGGTAGAATGGGATGTGTGAGGGGAGGTAGAATGGGATGTGTGAGGGGAGGTAGAATGGGATGTGAGGAGAGGTAGAATGGGATGTGTGGGGAGAGGTAGAATGGGACGTGAGAGGAGAGGTAGAATGGGATGTGTGAGGGGAGGTAGAATGGGATGTGAGGAGAGGTAGAATGGGATGTGTGAGGGGAGGTAGAATGGGATGTGAGGAGAGGTAGAATGGGATGTGAGGAGAGGTAGAATGGGATGTGAGAGGAGAGGTAGAATGGGATGTGAGGAGAGGTAGAATGGGATGTGTGAGGAGAGGTAGAATGGGATGTGTGAGGGGAGGCAGAATGGGATGTGTGAGGGGAGGTAGAATGGGATGTGTGAGGAGAGGTAGAATGGGATGTGTGAGGAGAGTTAGAATGGGATGTGTGAGGAGAGGTAGAATGGGATGTGTGAGGAGAGGTAGAATGGGATGTGTGAGTGGAGGTTGAATGGGATGTGTGAGAGGAGGTAGAATGGGATGTGTGAGGGGGAGAATGGGATGTGTGAGGAGAGGTAGAATGGGATGTGTGAGGAGAGGTAGAATGGGATGTGAGGGGAGGTAGAATGGGTTCTGTGAGGAGAGGTAGAATGGGACGTGTGAGGGGAGGTAGAATGGGATGTGTGAGGAGAGGTAGAATGGGATGTGTGGGGAGAGGTAGAATGGGACGTGTGAGGAGAGGTAGAATGGGATGTGTGAGGGGAGGTAGAATGGGATGTGTGAGGAGAGGTAGAATGGGATGTGTCAGGAGAGGTAGAATGGGATGTGATCAGAGGTAGAATGGGATGTGTGAGCAGAGGTAGAATGGGATGTGTGAGGAGGTAGAATGGGATGTGTGAGGAGAGCTAGAATGGGATGTGTGAGGAGAGGTAGAATGGGATGTGTGAGGAGAGGTAGAATGGGATGTGTGAGGGGAGGTAGAATGGGATGTGTGAGGAGAGGTAGAATGGGATGTGAGGAGAGGTAGAATGGGATGTGTGAGGAGAGGTAGAATGGGATGTGAGGAGAGGTACAATGGGATGTGTGAGGAGAGGTAGAATGGGATGTGTGAGGAGGTAGAATGGGATGTGTGAGGAGAGGTAGAATGGGATGTGTGAGGAGAGGTAGAATGGGATGTGAGAGGAGAGGTAGAATGGGATGTGTGAGGGGAGGTAGAATAGGATGTGTGAGGAGAGGTAGAATGGGATGTGTGGGGAGAGGTAGAATGGGATGTGTGAGGAGAGGTAGAATGGGATGTGTGAGGAGAGGTAGAATGGGATGTGTGAGGGGAGGTAGAATGGGATGTGTGAGGGGAGGTAGAATGGGATGTGTGAGGAGAGGTAGAATGGGATGTGTGAGGAGAGGTAAAATGGGATGTGTGAGGAGAGGTAGAATGGGATGTGTGAGGAGAGGTAGAATGGGACGTGTGAGGAGAGATAGAATGGGATGTGTGAGGAGAGGTAGAATGGGATGTGTGAGGAGAGGTAGAATGGGATGTGTGAGGAGAGATAGAATGGGATGTGACAGGAGAGGTAGAATGGGATGTGTGAGGGGAGGTAGAATGGGATGTGTGAGGAGAGGTAGAATGGGATGTGTGAGGAGAGGTAGAATGGGATGTGTGAGGAGAGGTAGAATGGGATGTGTGAGGAGAGGTCGAATGGGATGTGTGAGGAGAGGTAGAAAGGGATGTGAGAGGAGAGGTAGAATGGGATGTGTGAGGAGAGGTAGAATGGGATGTGTGAGGAGAGGTAGAATGGGATGTGTGAGCGGAGGTAGAATGGGATGTGTGAGGAGAGATAGAATGGGATGTGTGAGGAGAGGTAGAATGGGATGTGGGGAGAGGTAGAATGGGACGTGTGAGGAGAGGTAGAATGGGATGTGAGGGGAGGTAGAATGGGATGTGTGAGGAGAGGTAGAATGGGATGTGAGGGGAGGTAGAATGGGATGTGAGGAGTGGTAGAATGGGATGTGAGGAGAGGTAGAATGGGATGTGTGAGGGGAGGTAGAATGGGATGTGAGGAGAGGTAGAATGGGATGTGAGGAGAGGTAGAATGGGATGTGAGGAGAGGTAGAATGGGATGTGAGGAGAGGTAGAATGGGATGTGTGAGGAGAGGTAGAATGGGATGTGTGAGGAGGTAAACATAGAAACATAGAAACATAGAGATAGGAACAGGAGTAGGCCATTCGGCCCTTCGAGCCTGCTCCGCCATTCAATGAGATCATGGCTGATCTTCGTCTGAGATCATAGCTGATCTTACCAGTTCAGTACCCCGTCCCCGCCTTTTCTCCGTAACCCTTAATCCCCTTAGCCTTCAGAAATATATCCAATTCTCTCTTGAAAATATTTATTGAATTAGCCTTCACAGCCCTCTGTGGCAGGGAATTCCACAGGCTCACCACTCTTTGAGGGAAGAAATTCTTCCTCATCTCTGTTTTAAATGATTTGCCCGCTATTTTTAGACTGTGGCCCCTGGTTCTGTGCTCCCCGGCCATTGGAAACATTCTCTCTGAATTCAGCCTGTCCAGGCCTGCCATAATTTTATATGTTTCGATGAGATCCCCTCTCAATCTTCTAAACTCCAGTGAGTACAAGCCCAAACTATTTAATCTCTCTTCGTAGGTCATTCCCGCCATTCCAGGTATCAGCCTGGTGAATCGCCGTTGCACTCTTTCCATGGCAAGAACATCCTTCCGCAGATGGGGCGACCAAAACTGTACACAATACTCCAGATGCGGTCTCACCAGCACCTTGTACAGCTGTAGTAAGGTATCCCTATTCCTATACTCGAACCCCCTTGATATGAAGGCCAACATACCATTTGCCTTCTTGATCGCCTGTTGCACCTGCATGCTCTCCTTCAGTGACTGGTGCACAAGAACACCCAGGTCCCTCTGCACTTCCCCATCTCCCAATCTATTGCCATTTAGATAATAATCTACCCTCCTGTTTTTACCCCCAAAGTGGATAACCTCGCATTTATCCACATTATAGTGCATCTGCCACGTATCTGCCCATTCCCCCAACCTGTCCAAATCGCACTGTAGCCTCCTGACATCCTCATCAGAGCCCACCCCTCCTCCTAGTTTAGTGTCGTCAGCGAATTTGGAAATATTGCATCCAATTCCCTGATCCAGATCATTTATATATATTGTGAACAGCTGGGGTCCCAGGACAGATCCTTGCGGCACCCCGCTGGTCACTGCCTGCCACTCCGAAAACGAGCCGTTTATTCCAACTCTCTGTTTTCTATCCGCCAGCCAGTTCTCTATCCACGTTAATACTTTGCCCCCAATCCCATGAGCCTTAATTTTGCATGATAATCTTTTGTGTGGAACCTTATCGAAGGCTTTCTGGAAGTCAAGGTACACCACATCCACTGGCTCTCCCCCATCTATTTTACCAGTTACTTCCTCAAAAAATTCCAGCAGATTAGTCAAACACGATTTACCCTTTGTAAATCCATGTTGACTCTGTCCGATCCTTTCCCCATTTGTCAAGTGCTCCGCTATTTTATCCTTAATAATGGACTCTAGCATTTTGCCCACAACCGATGTAAGGCTTACTGGTCTATAATTCCCTGCTTTCTCTCTACCCCCCTTTTTAAATATTGGGGTAACATTAGCTACCCTCCAATCCACGGGTACTGTTCCCGAGTCAATGGAGTTCCGGAAGATGATCCTTAGAGCATCTGCTATCTCCAGGGCCACCTCCTTAAGTACCTTAGGATGTAGTTTATCAGGCCCCGGGGATTTGTGATGTAGAATGGGATGTGTGAGGAGAGGTAGAATGGGATGTGTGAGGAGAGGTAGAATGGGATGTGTGAGGAGAGGTAGAATGGGATGTGTGAGGGGAGCTAGAATGGGATGTGTGAGGAGAGGTAGAATGGGATGTGAGGAGAGGTAGAATGGGATGTGTGAGGAGAGGTAGAATGGGATGTGAGGAGAGGTAGAATGGGATGTGAGGAGAGGTAGAATGGGATGTGTGAGGAGAGGTAGAATGGGATGTGTGAGGAGGTAGAATGGGATGTGTGAGGAGAGGTAGAATGGGATGTGTGAGGAGAGGTAGAATGGGATGTGAGAGGAGAGGTAGAATGGGATGTGTGAGGGGAGGTAGAATGGGATGTGTGAGGAGAGGTAGAATGGGATGTGTGAGGAGAGGTAGAATGGGATGTGTGAGGAGTGGTAGAATGGGATGTGTGAGGAGAGGTAGAATGGGATGTGTGAGGGGAGGTAGAATGGGATGTGTGAGGGGAGGTAGAATGGGATGTTTGAGGAGAGGTCGAATGGGATGTGTGAGGAGAGGTAGAATGGGATGTGTGAGGAGAGGTAGAATGGGACGTGTGAGGAGAGGTAGAATGGGACGTGTGAGGAGAGATAGAATGGGACGTGTGAGGAGAGGTAGAATGGGATGTGTGAGGAGAGATAGAATGGGATGTGACAGGAGAGGTAGAATGGGATGTGTGAGGAGAGGTAGAATGGGATGTGTGAGGAGAGGTAGAATGGGATGTGTGAGGAGAGGTCGAATGGGATGTGTGAGGAGAGGTAGAATGGGATGTGAGAGGAGAGGTAGAATGGGATGTGTGAGGAGAGGTAGAATGGGATGTGTGAGGAGAGGTAGAATGGGATGTGTGAGGAGAGGTAGAATGGGATGTGTGAGCGGAGGTAGAATGGGATGTGTGAGGAGAGATAGAATGGGATGTGTGAGGAGAGGTAGAATGGGATGTGGGGAGAGGTAGAATGGAACGTGTGAGGAGAGGTAGAATGGGATGTGAGGGGAGGTAGAATGGGATGTTTGAGGAGAGGTAGAATGGGATGTGAGGGGAGGTAGAATGGGATGTGAGGAGAGGTAGAATGGGATGTGAGGAGAGGTAGAATGGGATGTGTGAGGGGAGGTAGAATGGGATGTGAGGAGAGGTAGAATGGGATGTGAGGAGAGGTAGAATGGGATGTGAGGAGAGGTAGAATGGGATGTGAGGAGAGGTAGAATGGGATGTGAGAGGAGAGGTAGAATGGGATGTGTGAGGAGAGGTAGAATGGGATGTGAGGAGAGGTAGAATGGGATGTGAGGAGAGGTAGAATGGGATGTGAGGAGAGGTAGAATGGGATGTGAGGAGAGGTAGAATGGGATGTGTGAGGGGAGGTAAAATGGGATGTGTGAGGGGAGGTAGAATGGGATGTGAGGGGAGTTAGAATGGGATGTGTGAGGGGAGGTAGAATGGGATGTGTGAGGAGAGGTAGAATGGGATGTGTGAGGAGAGGTAGAATGGGATGTGAGGAGAGGTAGAATGGGATGTGTGAGGAGAGGTAGAATGGGATGTGTGAGGGGAGGTAGAATGGGATGTGTGCGGAGAGGTAGAACGGGACGTGAGAGTAGAGGTAGAATGGGATGTGTGAGGAGAGGTAGAATGGGATGTGTGAGGGGAGGTAGAATGGGATGTGAGGAGAGGTAGAATGGCATGTGAGGAGAGGTAGAATGGGATGTGTGGGGAGAGGTAGAATGGGACGTGAGAGGAGAGGTAGAATGGGATGTGTGAGTGGAGGTAGAATGGGATGTGGAGAGGTAGAATGGGATGTGTGAGGGGAGGTAGAATGGGATGTGTGACGGGAGGTAGAATGGGATGTGAGGAGAGGTAGAATGGGATGTGAGAGGAGAGGTAGAATGGGATGTGTGAGGGGGAGAATGGGATGTGTGAGGGGAGGTAGAATGGGATGTGTGAGGAGAGGTGGAATGGGATGTGTGAGGAGAGGTAGAATGGGATGTGTGAGGGGAGGTAGAATGGGATGTGTGAGGGAAGGTAGAATGGGATGTGAGGAGAGGTAGAATGGGATGTGTGAGGGGAGGTAGAATGGGATGTGTGAGGAGCGGTAGAATGGGATGTGTGAGGGGAGGTAGAATGGGATGTGTGAGGGGAGGTAGAATGGGATGTGTGAGGAGAGGTAGAATGGGATGTGTGAGGAGAGGTAGAATGGGATGTGTGAGGAGAGGTAGAATGGGATGTGTGAGGAGAGGTAGAATGGGACGTGTGAGGGGAGGTAGAATGGGACGTGTGAGGGGAGGTAGAATGGGATGTGTGAGGGGAGGTAGAATGGGATGTGAGGAGAGGTAGAATGGGATGTGTGAGGGGAGGTAGAATGGGATGTGTGAGGAGAGGTAGAATGGGATGTGTGAGGGGAGGCAGAATGGGATTTGTGAGGGGAGGTAGAATGGGATGTGTGAGGAGAGGTAGAATGGGATGTGTGAGGAGAGGTAGAATGGGATGTGTGAGGAGAGGTAGAATGGGATGTGTGAGGAGAGGTAGAATGGGATGTGTGAGGGGAGGTAGAATGGGATGTGTGAGGGGAGGTAGAATGGGATGTGTGAGGGGAGGTAGAATGGGATGTGTGAGGGGGAGAATGGGATGTGTGAGGAGAGGTAGAATGGGATGTGTGAGGAGAGGTAGAATGGGATGTGAGGGGAGGTAGAATGGGATCTGTGAGGAGAGGTAGAATGGGACGTGTGAGGGGAGGTAGAATGGGATGTGTGAGGAGAGGTAGAATGGGATGTGTGGGGAGAGGTAGAATGGGACGTGTGAGGAGAGGTAGAATGGGATGTGTGAGGGGAGGTAGAATGGGATGTGTGAGGAGAGGTAGAATGGGATGTGTGAGGAGAGGTAGAATGGGATGTGAGGAGAGGTCGAATGGGATGTGTGAGGAGAGGTAGAATGGGATGTGTGAGGAGGTAGAATGGGATGTGTGAGGAGGTAGAATGGGATGTGTGAGGATAGGTAGAATGGGATGTGTGAGGAGAGGTAGAATGGGATGTGTGAGGAGAGGTAGAATGGGATGTGTGAGGAGAGGTAGAATGGGATGTGAGGAGCGGTAGAATGGGATGTGTGAGGAGAGGTAGAATGGGATGTGTGAGGAGAGGTAGAATGGGATGTGTGAGGAGAGGTAGAATGGGATGTGTGAGGAGAGGTAGAATGGGATGTGAGAGGAGAGGTAGAATGGGATGTGTGAGGGGAGGTAGAATGGGATGTGTGAGGAGAGGTAGAATGGGATGTGTGAGGAGAGGTAGAATGGGATGTGTGAGGAGAGATAGAATGGGATGTGACAGGAGAGGTAGAATGGGATGTGTGAGGGGAGGTAGAATGGGATGTGTGAGGAGAGGTAGAATGGGATGTGTGAGGAGAGGTAGAATGGGATGTGTGAGGAGAGGTAGAATGGGATGTGTGAGGAGAGGTAGAATGGGATGTGTGAGGAGGGGTCGAATGGGATGTGTGAGGAGGTAGAATGGGATGTGTGAGGAGACGTAGAATGGGATGTGTGAGGAGAGGTAGAATGGGATGTGTGAGGAGAGGTAGAATGGGATGTGTGAGGAGAGGTAGAATGCGACGTGTGAGGGGAGGTAGAATGGGATGTGTGAGGAGAGGTAGAATGGGATGTGTGAGGAGAGGTAGAATGGGATGTGTGAGGAGAGGTAGAATGGGATGTGTGAGGAGAGGTAGAATGGGATGTGTGAGGAGAGGTAGAATGGGATGCGTGAGGGGAGGTAGAGTGGAACGTGTGAGGAGAGGTAGAATGGGATGTGTGAGGAGAGGTAGAATGGGATGTGTGAGGGGAGGTAGAATGGGATGTGTGAGGAGAGGTAGAATGGGATGTGTGAGGAGAGGTACAATGGGATGTGTGAGGAGAGGAAGAATGGGATGTGTGAGGAGAGGTAGAATGGGATGTGTGAGGAGAGGTAGAATGGGACGTGTGAGGAGAGGTAGAATGGGATGTGTGAGGGGAGGTAGAATGGGACGTGTGAGGAGAGGTAGAATGGGACGTGTGAGGAGAGGTAGAATGGGACGTGTGAGGAGAGGTAGAATGGGACGTGTGAGGAGAGGTAGAGTGGAACGTGTGAGGAGAGGTAGAATGGGATGTGAGGCGAGGTACAATGGGACCAGTGAGCAGAGAGGTAGAATGGGATGTGTGAGAGTAGAAGTATAATGTGACCTGTTGGAGGAGAGGTGGATTGTCAACCGTGACAGAATTTTCCATCACTGGAAAACAAAGAAATACAGACGGAAAAAATGTCCAGCATGATGTAACTGTAAGTAATGTTGAATAAACATTCACCTTATTTACTTGCATTGTTGTATATATGTTCTAAGTTGTTGTTGTTGTACAATTTTCCCATGGACAAAAATGTCACGCTCAGAGGAGTTTGTTGGCCGCTCAGTACAAACAAAAATTACAGGGAACGTTGGCAGCAGGCGTCATACTGCGGCTGTGGCCTCCCCTGGAGTGCTTCCCGCCCGACTGGAAGCCAAGCCTGTCAATCAGGCTGACCTCCAGGTGGGGAAGCTGTCAAAGCAAAACTACGCACGCTGTGGAGTGAAAACTGCACTGCATGTGGGAAAACCCGAACTTCTGGATTTCCCGACAGAAACTCCGCCCTGCCACCTACAGTCTGTCCCTGTCAAGATTCAGCCCAGACTGTCAGTCTAGATTTTGTGCTCAGTCTCTGGAGTGGGACTTGAATCCACAACAGATGCAAGAATGGGACCAGTGAGCGGAGAGGTATTAAAAAAAGATGGTAGAGAGAAAACGGGAAATTATAGACCGGTAAGCCTGACATCGGTTGTGGGGAAAATGCTAGAATCCATTATAAAAGATGTAATAGCAGAGCACTTGGAAAACAGTGACAGGATCAGACAAAGTCAACATGGATTTACAAAAGGTAAATCATGCTTGACTAATCTACTGGAATTTTTTGAGGATGTAACTGGTAGAATAGATAAGGGAGAACCAGTGGATGTGGTGTATTTTGACTTTCAGAAGGCTTTCGATAAGGTCCCGCATAAGAGATTGGCGTGCAAAGTTAAAGCACATGGGATTGGGGGCAACGTATTGACTTGGATAGAGAACTGGTTGGCAGACAGGAAGCAAAGAGTTGGAATAAACGGGTCTTTTTCCGAGTGGCAAGCAGTGACTAGTGGGGTACCGCAGGGATCGGTGCTAGGACCCCAGCTATTCACAATATATATTAATGATCTAGACGAGGGAACTAGATGTAATATCTCCAAGTTTGCAGATGACACAAAGCTGGGTGGGCGTGTGTGCTGTGAGGAGGATGCAGAGAAACTCCAGTATGATTTGGACAGGTTGGGTGATTGGGCAGATGCATGGCAGATGCAGTATAATGTGGATAAATGCGAGGTTATCCACTTTGGTGGCAAAAACAGGAAGAAAGTTTATTATCTGAACGGCAATAGATTGGGAAAAGGGGAAGTGCAACGAGACCTGGGTGTCCTTGTGCACCAGTCGCTGTAGGTAAGCATGCAGGTGCAGCAGGTGGTTAAGAAGGCAAATGGTATGTTGGCCTTCATAGCGAGAGGATTCGAGTACAGGAACAAGGATGTCTTGCTGCAGTTTTCCAGGGCCTTGGTGAGACCACACCTTGAGTATTGTGTGCAGTTTTGGTCGCCTTATCTGAGGAAGGATATTCTTGCCATGGAGGGAGTGCAGCGAAGATCCACCGGACTGATACCTGGGATGGCAGGAATGACGTATGAAGAGAGATTGGGTCGATTAGGCTTGTATTCGCTGGAGTTTAGAAGAATGAGAGGGGATCTCATTGAAACTTATAAAATTCTAACAGGACTAGACAGACTAGATGCAGGAAGGATGTTTCTGATGGTGGGGGAGTCCAGAACCAGGGGTCACAGTCTAAGAATAAGGAGTAAGCCATTTAGGACTGAGATGAGGAGGAATTTCTTCACCCAGAGAGTGGTGAACCTGTGGAATTCTCTACCACAGAAGGCAGTTGAGGCCAACTTAATAAGTATATTCAAGAAGGAGTTAGATATATTTCTTAAGGCTAAAGGGATCAAGGGATATGGGGAGAAACCAGGGACAGGGTACTGAATTTGGATTATCAGCCATGATCTCATTAAATCGAGGGGCCGAATGGCCTACTCCTGCTCCTATCTTCTACGTTTCTATGCAACCACTGAGCCATAGCTTATGACATGAATCTTGTCATTCATGTGGAAATGACTTATGAAATAATACTGGGCGGCCTGCTGGTGGCGCTGTCCAGGGAGAGTATAAATACTCGGGCATGGGCCCAGTTTGCTCAGGACATTCTTTAACAGGAACTAGTGAAGGACACAACTAGATCTCCATGTTGAAAAACGGTTGATTAAAGCCTTGTTTAATACTCGGACCAAGTGCCTAGTAGTTTTCTTACATTAGCTTACACTTACCTTTTAAACTTCTTAGGGCTTAACCCTTTGAGAGCTGCAACATTGTAGAAATAGGAAGTCACAGGGAATGAGAGACCAGAGCACTTTCACACCTCCTAGTAGCTGGATACAGAGCAACACTGATAAGAGGCTTGGGCACATTTTTTTCCCATTCTCTCAGCCAGGGTATGGTGCACAGTAAGACCAAAGAATGTTTACCTTTATAACAATCACTGCACTTCAAAATTAATTCTTTGTGTGAAGTGCTTTGGGATGTTTCAATGTATCAAGATGCTATAAAAAGAAGTATTATTCATTATTATTAAAGAAAGGAAGACTTGCATTTATATAGCGTCTTTCACAACTTTAGGGCGTCTCAAAGCACTTTCCAGCCAATGAAGTACTTTTTGGAGTCTAATCACTGTTGTAATGTGGGAAACACAATAGCCAATTTGTGCACAGCCATGAGAAAATCTGTTTTTGTTCTGATCCGATGTAGGGTGAGGAATAAATATTGCCCTGGGCACTGGAGAGAACTCTCTTGCTCTTCTTCAAAATAGTGCTATGGGATCTTTTACGTCCTGCTGAGAGGGCAGATGGATCCTCGGTTTAATGTCCCATTCAAAAGACAGCACCTCTGACAGTGCAGCACTCCCTCAGTACTGCACTGGAGTGTCAGCCTAGGTTATGCGCTGAGGTTTTAGGGTGGGGCATGAACCCACACTTCTGAATCAGAGGCGAGAGTGCTACCACTGAGACATGGCTGGCACCATTTATTATGATAGAGGAGAAAAGCATTGAAAGTAAAAAATTGTAATGGCAAAAAAAAAGAAATCACTGAACAATCTGCACCATGCAATGCATTCCATAATGCATTAAAATAAACAGAAATATTCCAGCTTGAATCCCTGATTTGTGCTGAGTTAGCTGATCTCAGAAGGGCTATTTGTAGGGCTGTGTAGTCAGTCTCAATGCCCCTGGGTCGGGGAGGAGGAAAAAACCAAATGGAAATAGATATCTGTTTTGATCCTTTTTGCAGTTTCTGCAATACTTTCTCTCTTCTCTTAGTTCTCTGCTCTGCTTAATTCATTTAATTCTCCACCTTCAGCCCTGTCTCACCTTATTCATTCAGCCTTTACCTATCTCTAACTGTCTGCTGCCCTTCCTCCCTCTCAGGCCCTTGCCCACTGACCCTCCTGCTCAAGTGCAATTGAATTGAAAACAGATTAAGAAAACCTCTTGGCATATCCATTACCCATCTGTCACTTTTTCTTCTCAACCACATGCATGTATTTTCAGGCAATCACTGTCGACTTGCTGCATCTTCCTAGTTTCCACCTGAAATAAATAAAGCCACGAGTTCATTTATGGAAGGTAAATTCCTGCTTATGTGCATGCTGAAGCCATCATTAGTTATACTCATTTTTATCAAAAAATTTTAGCCTAGGCCCTACCTTTTCAATTTTCTTTTCATTCTGGGCCTCACCATAAATTCTCATAGGCTTTTGACTAAAGATGCTAGTGGCCCAGAAATTAGGTTCGGGGCTTGCCGCGCGTGCAAGCCCCCGATGTGCACTTACCCGGCGCGCCGACAGCTGAAGCCTGGGCCTGCTTGGAATTCCTGTCACTGGCCCGGTTCAGCTGTCGGCGCGCTGTGCTTGCCTGATCCAGCGGCGTAGTTAGTTCGATGTGCCGGCTGGGATCAGGTGAGCACTGGGCAGCCAATCAGGGGAGGGAAAACTTCATTCATGAGTTTGATAGTAAGAACTGTCAAACTCATGAAAACTACGGGCGCCCAAAACACTACTTAAACTTTAAATAAAATTTTAAAAAACATCCCACTAATTAAATGAACTATAAATAACTTTAAAAAACTATTTTAAACAATTAATCAAATTTTTGAAAAAAATAATTTAAGAAATCGGGTCTAAAAATAAACTTACCTTACTGTAAAGTCCTTAAAAACAATAAAGCTGTGGAAAAAATGTTATAATTTTAAATAATAGACCACTTACCTTAAAGAATCAAGTCCTTACGTCTCCTTTTTACATTTCTAAAAAGTTGAGGCCCTTACACACGGGCAAACCTGTCAAAAAGAAGGAGTCCTTAGAAAATTCCTTGTACAAAAATGAAATGGGGGAAAATAGGGCAAAAACCTAGAGTCCTGTCCTGCGCGCACGCGTTGGACCTCTGAACCCCTTGGAGGAAATGCCGGTTTCCCACGCATGCGCTGTGCATGCTGAAATCTGGCACTTCCAACAGGCCCATTAAGTCTGCAAAAAAAATGTCTATCTTCTCCTTCACTTCTGATTATTTCTCTTCCTGCACTTCTGTTTCTACTTCTCTCTCACCCTTCCTTCATTTGTTTCGCTTTCAAACCTATCTGATCTGTCAGTTATGGTTCCAACACAGTCTCACACCTATCCTTCACTTTTGTTTCTCTCCCTGCCTTACGTCCTCTTTCTGCTTTGTTATTTTCTCTCTATCCTCTCCTTTTGCTTACCTCTTTCTCTTTTTATCCTCTTTCTCTTTTCTTTCACATCTGTCCCTCCCCTGCTTTCTTTCTCTTCTCTCTGCTTCTATGCTCCTTTTCCCCTTTTTCTGTTTATGCTTTTACCTCAAGGAAATAAGTCCTGCACATGTGCAATTTGTTTGTTTATGTTGAATTTCAGTGAGTAGTCAACTGGACAGGTAGGAATCATGAAGTATGAGGTGAAAAGAGGTGCCGAGGTTACAGGATGTTCATAGGCCCAGCAGAGTGCTCTGCTCTTTGTAGACAAATGGGAAAAATTGTTAGGGCCAGTTTGCTTATTTTGTGAATTTTTAATGTGTTTGTCATAAGTTTTACTTTTAGTAGCAATATTGTGGGGTGCGTGAGGCACTGTTACAGTGGCTGTATTTTGAAGAATTTATTTTACTGAAATTTGATTGGTCAGCATTTTGTTTAGCTGTGAAGAGATTGTTTAGATTATTTTTGGTGGAATGTGATTGGGGAGAAAGGTTTTTTGTAATACGATAATTGTTGTATAATAAAAGTAGAAAATAACCAAGTACAAATGAGAAAAACATAAAGGGGTGTTATTGGATTGCCTGGGCACAGCACATAGAGGAAAATCAGCAGGGAGGATCACACACCTGTAAGAGAGCTAGCCTAGTATTTAATCAATTAATTTAAATGGTCAGAAAATCAGGCAAGCTCTGTTACCAGCATGCAATCTGTCACAACACGATAACGGCATGAATGGTGTTGAACTAGATAATGTAGAAGTTTAAAGAAACCTTTGGTTGTTAGACTTGGCACTTAACCGGTCCAGTCACTGTACAGCAGCACTCAACAGAGGAAATAAGATGTTGGATCATTCAGTAAGTTGGAGATAGCGGGCAAAAACAATATAGTGCACAGTACTTCAAACACTATGTCCAGTTTTGGTTGCAAAGACACAAAGGAAGCAATAAAGCACTGGAGGCAGTACAAATAAGAGCCACCAGGCTGATCCCGCATACCAGAGAAAAAAATGGAGAAACGTGGGCTCTTCAGCCTTGAATGGAGGCAACAGAAAAGTGGCCTTCTAGATAGTTTCGAAAAGAAAAATCCAGAATACTACTTAAAGGTAAACCACAATAGGACAAGGGAGTATAGATTTAAGGTTGTGAAAGGAAAATTGAAGACCGACATTAGAAAATTCCTTGTACAAAAATGAAATGGGGGAAAATAGGGCAAAAACCTAGGATCCATTTAAAATATATGTCTATGCTGGGCAGATTGCAGGTTTTCTGTATGCTTGAGGTAAAATGTCTGAATGACCAATAATATCTTGTCATTTTTTGATGTAGACAAGAAACAGAAGAAATGTTATTATGAAGATTCAAAAGGTAGCGCCTTCGTTAAAATCTCTTCAACACTAAGAAGCAAGCACACCTTAGACAAACCTGTTCAAAGCAGTTCTGTCCCTTTCCTCACCACTATCACTAAAACATTACTATCTAAAGGGATGATTGTACAAGAAGTATTCCATTTTTAATGCTTTTAAATTGATTTTCGTATTTTTAAATGTTGACAGGTAAACTTCTGAAAGCTGAATATATCCTGAGCAGCCTCATAAATAACAGTGGGGCCACAGGTTAGTGATTATTTCAATTACAATGATCTCTTTATTATATACTAGCTGAAGTGCCCGGCGGTGCCGAGGCTTTTTCGAGGGCATGTTGTTGTTGGAAGAGAGAGAGAGAGCGACTGGGGGGGGGGAAGAGAGAGAGCGACTGGGGGGGGGGGGGGAAGAGAGAGAGCGACTGGGGGGGAAGAGAGAGAGCGACTGGGGGAAGAGAGAGAGCGACTGGGGGAAGAGAGAGAGCGACTGGGGGGGAAGAGAGAGAGCAACTGGGGGGAAGAGAGAGAGCTACTGGGGGGGAAGAGAGCGAGCGACTGGGGGGAAAAAGGAAAAAAAAAAAAAAGAGAAAAAAATAAAAAAGAAAAATAAAAAAAAAAAAAAGAAAAAAAAAAGGAAAGAAAAAAAGAAAAAAAAAAAAGAAAAAAAAAATAACAAAAAAAAAAGAAAAAAAATAAAAAAAAAAAAGAAAAAAAAAAAAAAGGAATAAAGAAAAAAAAAAAAAAAAAGGAAAAAAAAAATAGAAAAAAAAGATAAAAAAAGAAAAAAAAAAAAAAAAAAAGATAAAAAACCCTCTGAAGAGTGTGTGTAGGGGGAACCCCCGCCCCCCCCCTCCTCCCCCACCGCGACCTCCCCCCCCCCCCCCCCCCCCCTCCCCCC
>NW_028226235.1:0-58599 GCF_052327205.1 Somniosus microcephalus | reverse complement strand
GCTCTCTCTCTTCCCCCCAGTCGCTCTCTCTCTCTCCCCCCAGTCGCTCTCTCCAGTCTTCCCCCCAGTCGCTCTCTCTCTTCCCCCCAGTCGCTCTCTCTCTTCCCCCCAGTCCGATCTCTCTCTTCCCCCAAGTCGCTCTCTCTCTCCCCCCAGTCGCTCTCCTCTCTTCCCCCCAGTCGCTCTCTCTCTTCCCCCCAGTCGCTCTCTCTCTTCCCCCCAGTCGCTCTCTCTCTTCCCCCAGTCGCTCTCTCTCTTCCCCCCAGTCGCTCTCTCTCTTCCCCCCAGTCGCTCTCTCTCTTCCCCCCAGTCGCTCTCTCTTCTCTACCCCAGTCGCTCTCTCTCTTCCCCCCAGTCGCTCTCTCTCTTCCCCCCAGTCGCTCTCTCTCTTCCCCCCCAGTCGCTCTCTCTCTTCCCCCCAGTCGCTCTCTCTCTTCCCCCCAGTCGCTCTCTCTCTTCCCCCCAGTCGCTCTCTCTCTTCCCCCCAGTCGCTCTCTCTCTTCCCCCCAGTCGCTCTCTCTCTTCCCCCCAGTCGCTCTCTCTCTTCCCCCCAGTCGCTCTCTCTCTTCCCCCCAGTCGCTCTCTCTCTTCCCCCAGTCGCTCTCTCTCTTCCCCCCAGTCGCTCTCTCTCTTCCCCCCAGTCGCTCTCTCTCTTCCCCCCAGTCGCTCTCTCTCTTCCCCCCAGTCGCTCTCTCTCTCTTCCCCCCAGTCGCTCTCTCTCTTCCCCCCAGTCGCTCTCTCTCTTCCCCCCAGTCGCTCTCTCTCTTCCCCCCAGTCGCTCTCTCTCTTCCCCCAGTCGCTCTCTCTCTTCCCCCAGTCGCTCTCTCTCTTCCCCCCAGGCTCTCTCTCTCCCCCAGTCGCTCTCTCTCTTCCCCCCAGTCGCTCTCTCTCTTCCCCCCAGTCGCTCCTCTCTTCCCCCCAGTCGCTCTCTCTCTTCCCCCAGTCGCTCTCTCTCTTCCCCCCAGTCGCTCTCTCTCTTCCCCCCAGTCGCTCTCTCTCTTCCCCCCAGTCGCTCTCTCTCTTCCCCCCAGTCGCTCTCTCTCTTCCCCCCAGTCGCTCTCTTCTCTTCCCCCCAGTCGCTCTCTCTCTTCCCCCAGTCGCTCTCTCTCTTCCCCCAGTCGCTCTCTCTCTTCCCCCCCAGTCGCTCTCTCTCTTCCCCCAGTCGCTCTCTCTCTTCCCCCCAGTCGCTCTCCTCTCTTCCCCCCAGTCGCTCTCTCTCTTCCCCCCAGTCGCTCTCTCTCTTCCCCCCAGTCGCTCTCTCTCTTCCCCCCAGTCGCTCTCTCTCTTCCCCCCAGTCGCTCTCTCTCTTCCCCCCAGTCGCTCTCTCTCTTCCCCCCAGTCGCTCTCTCTCTTCCCCCCAGTCGCTCTCTCTCTTCCCTCCCCAGTCGCTCTCTCTCTTCCCCCCAGTCGCTCTCTCTCTTCCCCCCAGTCGCTCTCTCTCTTCCCCCCAGTCGCTCTCTCTCTTCCCCCCAGTCGCTCTCTCTCTTCCCCCAGTCGCTCTCTCTCTTCCCCCCAGTCGCTCTCTCTCTTCCCCCAGTCGCTCTCTCTCTTCCCCCCAGTCGCTCTCTCTCTTCCCCCCAGTCGCTCTCTCTCTCCCCCCAGTCGCTCTCTCTCTTCCCCCCAGTCGCTCTCTCTCTTCCCCCAGTCGCTCTCTCTCTTCCCCCCAGTCGCTCTCTCTCTTCCCCCCAGTCGCTCTCTCTCTTCCCCCCAGTCGCTCTCTCTCTTCCCCCCAGTCGCTCTCTCTCTTCCCCCCAGTCGCTCTCTCTCTTCCCCCAGTCGCTCTCTCTCTTCCCCCCAGTCGCTCTCTCTCTTCCCCCCAGTCGCTCTCTCTCTTCCCCCAGTCGCTCTCTCTCTTCCCCCCAGTCGCTTCTCTCTCTCCCCCCAGTCGCTCTCTCTCTTCCCCCCAGTCGCTCTCTCTCTTCCCCCCAGTCGCTCTCTCTCTTCCCCCCAGTCGCTCTCTCTCTTCCCCCCAGTCGCTCTCTCTCTTCCCCCCAGTCGCTCTCTCTCTTCCCCCAGTCGCTCTCTCCTCCCCCCCAGTCGCTCTCTCTCTTCCCCCCAGAACGCTCTCTCTCTTCCCCCAGTCGCTCTCTCTCTTCCCCCAGTCGCTCTCTCTCTTCCCCCCAGTCGCTCTCTCTCTTCCCCCCAGTCGCTCTCTCTCTTCCCCCCAGTCGCTCTCTCTTCTCTTCCCCCAGTCGCTCTCTCTCTTCCCCCCAGTCGCTCTCTCTCTTCCCCCAGTCGCTCTCTCTCTTCCCCCCAGTCGCTCTCTCTCTTCCCCCCAGTCGCTCTCTCTCTTCCCCCCAGTCGCTCTCTCTCTTCCCCCAGTCGCTCTCTCTCTTCCCCCCAGTCGCTCTCTCTCTTCCCCCCCAGTCGCTCTCTCTCTTCCCCCCAGTCGCTCTCTCTCTTCCCCCCAGTCGCTCTCTCTCTTCCCCCCAGTCGCTCTCTCTCTTCCCCCCAGTCGCTCTCTCTCTTCCCCCCAGTCGCTCTCTCTCTTCCCCCCAGTCGCTCTCTCTCTTCCCCCCAGTCGCTCTCTCTCTTCCCCCCCAGTCGCTCTCTCTCTTCCCCCCCAGTCGCTCTCTCTCTTCCCCCCAGTCGCTCTCTCTCTTCCCCCAGTCGCTCTCTCTCTTCCCCCCAGTCAGCTCTCTCTCTTCCCCCCAGTCGCTCTCTCTCTTCCCCCCAGTCGCTCTCTCTCTTCCCCCCAGTCGCTCTCTCTCTTCCCCCCAGTCGCTCTCTCTCTTCCCCCCAGTCGCTCTCTCTCTTCCCCCAGTCGCTCTCTCTCTTCCCCCCAGTCGCGCTCTCTCTTCCCCCCAGTCGCGCTCTCTCTTTCCCCCCAGTCGCTCTCTCTCTTTCCCCCCCCCCAGTCGCTCTCTGTGGATGCATGTATCTTTGTCCAGTGCTCGTCAGGATTAAGCTCTCCATTTAAGCGGGCATTTGTGCAAACCCAGTCTGAAGAAGGATTAAAGTTTTGTTCTATACTATTACCAACTTTCCCCAGGATGCCTCATTCCTAACCAATCCCTTTGCAGTCTGAAGTTTAGATCATGTCATGGGAATCTGAAGACCGAGATGAAAGGGATAGACTGAAACCCCTGGTGCTGAAAAGTGCTTCACACAGTCTGAAACTCTCAAACACTCTAGAGCCCAGTGATTGGACTCTGAGAAAACATCACACGGTGCAGCAAGTCTGGCACGGCTCCTTGCTTTGTCGGACAGCAATTAGGCACAAAAAAAGCGATCGGAACCGATAAAGTGCTGGCTTTGGAGGTAGACAGCAACATTAAATGGGGTCTGCGATCTAACTCTGCAGTTGGTACTGTGCCTGCTTACATGCTCATGGTCCCCAGCAGCCTTTGATCGCAGTGACCCCGGACCTCCCCCCGCCCCAGTTGAGAACCAATGACCCAACCCATGTGTCCCCAGTAGCTAGTCACAGGAGGCGGTGACGGAGATGAATACAGCTGAAAAAAATCATGATTTATCTGAGGTGTATAGCATTAAAAAATTGCGTGCGAGAGAGTTGGCATTACTGACTACTATGCACAGGTAAACCCAATACACATGCATGCTTGTAAAGCATTTCAGTCTATTGAACAATAGGCCTAATAATTATGGCTAACGGGATCAAGGGATATGGGGCGAAGGCAGGGACAGGGTACTGAGTTTGGATGATCAGCCATGATCTCATTGAATGGCGGAGCAGGCTCAAGGGGCCGAATGGCCTACTCCTGCTCCTATCTTCTATGTTTCTATGGATTACAGATGGAATTTTTTTGATCTGTCCAACTATCCTGAATGTATCAGCTCTATATGCTAGGTTCAGTCAATGTTAGTGGCTTGTTCAGGTGGTTAATCTTAATGTATGAGCCTCAACAGCAATACTAAGGGCTTAATCAACTCTGACCCCATCATATCCAGGCCTGATCCTATTTACACATGAGTGCTTCCAACAGGCTTTCCTGGATAACTATTAGGTGCTGGTTGTCTTGGCCAATATCTCACTACTTTTCTTACTTAACTTGGAAATGCTCAAGCCAGTTATAGTGTTGTACTGAGAGGGTGGCTGCCACCTTCGTTGAAACTCCGCACAAACAAGGTATAGAATCTGGGGCCTACCTAGCTTATAAAGCTTCACCTGAGTCCATTTATCCACTGAGCTACGGGGGATCATGCAGCTGAGTATTTTTTAAAGCCAGCCTTTAGGTGTCAGCCTTGGCTCAGTGGTAGCACTCTTGCCTCTGAGTCAGAAGGTTGTGGGTTCAAGCCCTACTCCAGAGACTTGAGCACATAGAAACATAGAAGATAGGAGCAGGAGTAGGCCATTCGGCCCCTCAAGCCTGCTCCGCCATTCAATGCGATCATGGCTGATCATCCAAATTCAGTACCCTGTCCCTGCTTTCTCCCCATACCCCTTGATCCCTTTAGCCTTAAGAAATATATCCAGCTCCTTCTTGAATATATTTAATGAATTGGCCCCTACTGCCTTCTGTGGTAGAGAATTCCACAGGTTCACCACACTCTGGATGAAGAAATTCCTCCTCATTTCTGTCCTAAATAGCTTACCCCTTATCCTTAGATTGTGACTCCTGGTTCTGGACTCCCTGACCATCGGGAACATCCTTCCTGCATCTAGTCTGTCCAGTCCTGTCAGAATTTTATAAGTTTCAACGAGATCTCCTCTCATTCTTCTAAACTCCAGCGAGTGAGTATAAGCCCAATCGACCCAATCTCTCCGCATACGTCATTCCTGCCATCCCAGGTATCAGTCTGGTGAATCTTCGCTGCACTCTTTCCATGGCAAGAACATTCTTCCTCAGATAAGGCGACCAAAACTGCACACAATACTCAAGATGTGGTCTCACCAAGGCCCTGTACAACTGCAGCAAGACATCCTTGTTCCTGTACTCAAACCCCCTCGCTACGAAGGCCAACATACCATTTGCCTTCTTAACCGCCTGCTGCACCTGCATGCTTACCTTCAGCGACTGGTGCACAAGGACACCCAGGTCTTGTTGCACTTCCCCTTCTCCCAATCTGTTGCCATTCAGATAATAATCTGCCTTCCTGTTTTTACCACCAAAGTGGATAACCTCACATTTATCCACGTTATATTGCATCTGCCATGCTTCTGCCCAATCACCCAACCTGTCCAAATCATACTGGAGTTTCTCGGCATCCTCCTCGCAGCGCACACGCCCACCCAGCTTTGTGTCGTCTGCAAACTTGGAGATATTACATCTAGTTCCCTTGTCTAGATCATTAATATATATTGTGAATAGCTGGGGTCCAAGGACCGATCCCTGCGGTACCCCACTAGTCACTGCCTGCCACTCGGAAAAAGAGCCGTTTATTCCAACTCTTTGCTTTCTGTCTGCCAACCAGTTCTCTATCCTAGTCAATACCTTGCCCCCAATCCCATGTGCCTTAACTTTACACGCTAATCTCTTATGCGGGACCTTATCGAAAGCCTTCTGAAAGTCCAAATACACCACATCCACTGGTTCTCCCTTATCTATTTTACCAGTTACATCCTCAAAAAATTCCAGGAGATTAGGCTAGCAAAAATGTCCAGTAGATGAGACATAATCTCGGCTGACACTTCAGTAGTACTAAGGGAGTGCTGCAATGCAGGAGGTACCATCTTTCGGATGAGATGTTAAACTGAGGCCTTGTCTACCCTCTCAGGTGGACATAAAAGATCCCATGGCACGATTCGAGCAGTGAAGTTGTTTGTGTCCAGTCCAATATTTACGCCTCAACCAGCACCAGTAAACTGATTAGCTGGTCATTTGTCTCATTGTAGTTTGTGAGACTTTACTATGCAAATTGGCTACCACAATGCCTTATTACAAAAGTGACCACACTTCACAAAGTAATTCAATGGCTGTGAAGTGCTTTGGGTGTCCTGAGGTTGTGAAAGGTGCCATATAAATGGAAATTCTTTCATTTTAGTGGATTACCTTTTTTAAAAAAATAATATAACTTTGATTACATTTAAAATTGTTCTTTGTGCTCTACTGGTTTATGATGTTTACCTGAGAATTTGATATTTTTGTATTAGTGCTGGGTTCCCTGTATTTCAAGTCTTATGAAAATATTTAAAATTAATTTGATGACTTTTGGAAAAGGCTCCTATGTAACTCGAGACTGCTGTTTCCACACGGTTGTTAGCATTGCTTCACCAGTTTGAGATGCCTGACTAATGGAACCAAATTCATTGATTATTGTTGTGGTTTATTTTTGGTTGCAATCATTTTTTTTCTTTTTGCACTTTTTCTCCTAAAGTTGCTAACTCTTGTGGGAAGACTGCTTCATGGACATTAGGAGCTATCTTTTTTTATTCATTTATGGGATGTGGGCGTCACTAGCAAGGCCAAATTTATTGCCCATCCCTAATTTCCCTTGAGAAGGTGGTGGTGAGCCTTGAACCGTGCAGTCCGTGTGGTGAAGGTACTCCCACAGTGCTGTTGGAGGGGGAGTTCCAGGACTTTGACCCAGCGACGATGAAGGATCGGCGATATATTTCCAAGTCAGAATGGTGTGTGACTTGGAGGCGGTGGCATTCCCATGCGCCTGCTGCCCTTGTCCTTCTAGGTAGAAGAGGTTGCAGGTTCGGGAGGTGCTGCTGAAGAAGCCTTGGCAAGTTGCCGCAGTGCATCTTGTAGATGGTACACACTGCAGCCACGGTACGCCGGTGGTGGAGGGAGTGAATGTTTAAGGTGGTGGATCGGGTGCCAATCAAGCGGGCTGCTTTGTCCTGGATAGTGTCGAGCTTCTTGAGTGTTGTTGCAGCTACACTCACCCAGACAAGTGGGGCGTATTCCATCACACTCATTACTTGTGCCTTGTAGATGGTGGAAAGGCTTTGGGGAGTCAGGAGGTGAGACACTTGCTGCAGAATACCGAGCCTCTGACGTGCTCTTGTTGCCACAGTATTTATGTGGCTGGTCCAGTTAAGTTTCTGGTCAATGGTGACCTCCAGGATGATGATGGTGGATGATTCGGCGATGGTAATGCCGTTGAATGTCAAGGGGCGGTGGTTAGAATCTTGCTTGTTGGAGATAGCCATTGCCTGGCACTTCTGTGGCGTGAATGTTACTTGCCACTTATCAACCCAAGCCTGAACATCGTCCAGGTCTTGTTGCATGCGGGTATGGACTGAAACAAGTTGGCTTTTAATCACTAAGATCAGAGCTAACATCTCAACACGCCGACTGGTTCACAGGAATGAGTCATACAGATCCTGGGATCTTTATGTAAGAGAAGTCAGGGGCGGAGCCAAGAGCCAAGACCTGGAACCTCCCAGGTTAGTCGGGAAAGAGGAAGTGAAACTATACACAGTGGGGGAGGGTAATATACATGAGTGCAAAACGAATACAGGATCAAGACAAACAGATTTCATTACATTCACCCCTTCTATAGATTTAGTCCATCGGGGTGATGTTTCTTAAAAGTTGGTATAAGTGAGTCTGTCAGGAGGTTTTACAGTTCTCAGTGATCAGCGCAAAGCCGGTTGGGGTGCCTCTAGGGGAGTGGATTCTGGTTCCTCCGCTGTGCGGGCCTCCGCAGTGTCTTCCAGGTTATCTGCAGTGTCCTCCCGGTTAAAGTTGGGTATTGATACCTCTGGGCGTCCTGTCTCTTTGTAGTGTAGGTCTTCATCGGGTAGTCTCCCATCGTTCTCTCCGCTCCCCGAGGGAGCGAGGTCTTTTATAGAAACAGTGTCCTCTTGCCCGTCAGAGTATTCGATATAGGCGTACTGAGGGTTTGCATGGAGGAGCTGTACCTTTTCCACAAGGGGGTCTGTTTTATGGCCTCTCACGTGCTTCCGCAATAGTACTGTCCCCGGAGACGTCAGCCACGCGGGTAGAGATATGCCCGAGGTGGATTTCCGGGGGAAAACGAACATCTATTCGTGAGGGGTAGCGTTACTGGCAGTACATAACAGAGACCTTATGGAGTGGAGCACGTCTGGGAGGACTTCCTGCCAGCGGGAGGTCGGAAGGCCTTTTGACTTTAAGGCTAACGTGACAGCCTTCCAAACAGTAGCATTCTCCCTTTCCACTTGCCCATTACCCCGGGGGTTGTAGCTAGTGGTTCTGCTAGTGGCTATCCCCTTCGAGAGCAAGAACTGGCGCAGCTCGTCACTCATGAATGATGTCCCCCTATCGCTGTGTATGTAGTTCGGCATGCCAAACATGCAGAATAGATTACAGAGACACTTGATGACCGTGGCACTGGTCATGTCTGGGCAGGGAATGGCGAAGGGGAAGCGGGAATATTCATCGATGATATTGAGGAAGTATACGTTATGGTCGGCAGAGGGAAGGGGTCCCTTGAAGTCCAGACTTAGGCGCTCGAATGGCCGTGTGGCTTTGATAAGGTGTGCACGGTCAGGCCTGTAGAAACGAGGCTTGCATTCCGCACAGATGCGGCAGGCTCTGGTCATTGCCCTGACCTCCTCGATGGAGTGGGGCAGATTGCGGGACTTTATAAAATGGTATAGTCGGGTGACCCCTGGGTGACAGAGGTCGTTGTGGAGACCCTGTAATTTGTCCGTATGAATGCTGGCACACATTCCCCGCGATAGGACGTCTGGGGGTTCATTAAGGGCTCCCGGCCTGTACATAATATCATAGTCGAACGTGGATAGTTCGATCCTCCACCTGAGTATTTTGTCATTCTTGATTTTCCCCCTTTGTTTGTTATTAAACATGAAAGCCACCGACCGCTGGTCGGTGAGCAGGGTGAAACGTTTGCCGGCTAGGTAGTGTCTCCAGTGCCGTACTGCCTCCACTATAGCCTGTGCCTCCTTCTCGACAGAAGAGTGCCTGATTTCAGGTCCCTGAAGGGTTCGGGAGAAGAAGGCCACAGGTCTCCCAGCCTGATTGAGGGTCGCAGCTAAGGCAAAGTCTGACGCATCGCTTTCGACTTGAAAGGGAATGCATTCGTCCACTGCACACACTGCAGCCCTTTCAATGTCCTGTTTAATACTGGTGAAAGCCTCCCGAGCTTCAGCTGATAGTGGGAAGGATGTCGATTTAATGAGGGGTCGGGCCTTATCAGAGTAATTGGGCACCCATTGGGCATAATACAAAAAAAATCCCAGGCACCTTTTTAAAGCTTTGGGATTGTGTGGCAGGGGCAGTTCCTTTAGGGGGTGTAATCAGTCAGGGTCTGGTCCAATTACCCCATCTTCCACCACACAGCCGAGGATACAGAGACGGGTTGTGTTGAAGACACATTTTGTCTTCGTTGTAGGTTAGATTCAGCTTTAGGGCAGTTTTTAAAAATCTCGCAAGATTTAGATCATGGTCTTGCTGGTTGTGCCCGCAGATAGTGACATTGTCCAGATAGGGGTAGGTAGCTTGTAGTTTATTCTCGTCAACCATGCGGTCCATCTCACGTTGGAAGATCGAGACCCCATTTGTTACCCCGAAGGGCACTCTGAGAAAATGGTAGAGGCGCCCGTTCGCCTTGAAGGCGGTGTATGGGCGGTCCTCCGTTCTAATGGGGAGCTGGTGATACGCGGATTTGAGGTCGATAGTCGAGAAGACTCGGTATTGCGCAATCTGGTTGACCATTTCTGATATGCGGGGTAAAGGGTAGGCGTCCAGCTGGGTATAAATATTAACAGTCTGGCTGTAGTCAATTACCATCCGTTTCTTTTCGCTATTTTTAATATGACTACTTGGGCACGCCACGGGCTGGTACTGCATTCAATAATGCCTTCCCGCAGGAGTCTGTCCACTTCCGCCTTGATAAAGTGTCTGTCTTCCAGACTGTACCGTCTACTTTTGGTCGCTATGGGCCTACAGTTCGGAGCGAGATTAGCGAATAAAGAGGGCGGGCTGATTTTTAAGGTTGATAGGCCACAGACTGAGTGTGGCGGCTGGGACCCGCCATATGCTAGCGTGACACTTTCGTGGTGGCACTGGAAGTCCAGGCCCAAGATTACATTAACACAGAGTTCTGGCATCACGAGGAGTTTAAAATCCTTGTAGTCCGTGCCTTTTACAGTCAGTGTTACCACACAGTAGCCCAAAATGTCCGAAGTGTGGGGCTTAGCAGCCATAGCAATTCTGCTCCGTGTGGGGGTTACCGTTAATGAGTGCCGCCGTACCAGGCTAGGGTGGATAAAACTCTCGGTACTCCCACAGTCAATTAAACATTTTGTTAAATTCCCGTTTACCTGTATGTCCTTCATGGATTTTGTCAATGGGTGTGGCCTGGATTGATCCACCGTGATCGAAGCCACTGTTGGGCCCTGGGCGGCCGTTGAGTCGGGAAAAGATGGCGGATCCCAAGATGGCGGCCCGCACGGCACGCACGAGGCGGAGACGGAGTTGGAAATCGGATTCCCCCTGCAGACTTCGCTAAAATGCCCCTTTTTCTTACATTTGAAGCATGTAGCGTCCTTCGCTGGGCATTGTTGTCTGGGGTGCTTGGCCTGGCCGCAGAAGTAGCATTTCGGGCCTCGAGACATTGCCGCTGTCGTAGGACTCCTGGGTGAACTCCTGTGTGGGGACTCCGGCGACGTAGAGCTGGTCTGAGACCTGGATGGGGAAGATGGCTGATTCCAAGATGGCGGCCCCCTCGGTGCGCAGGAGGCGGTGAGGGCCGCATGGCCGGAAGAATAAGAGTCAGAGTTTCTCTGGGCCACGTCCAGCGATCGCGCAGTGGCCACTGCCTTTTTTAAGTCCAGGACCACCTCCTCCAGCAGTCTCTGCCGGATATAATTCGATTTGAGGCCCGTGATGAAGGAATCGCGTATGCGTTGGCCGTCACGGCCTTGCAGTTACAGTCCCGGACCAGGTCCTTTAGGCCCTGTAAGAAATCGTCCATTGATTCCTCTGGTCGCTGCCTGCGTGTAGCCAGCAGATGTCTGGCGTACACTTCGTTTACCGGCCTCTGGTATTAGGCCTTCAGGATAGTGATGGCCTCCGTGTAAGAGGTGGCGTCCTGGATGTACGAATAAATCCGATGACTTACGCGAGTAGTCAGTAGACTCAGTTTATCTACCTCGCTAGCGGATGAGGCCCCCGCGAAGAGTTCGAAGCATTTGAGCCAGTGTCCAAATTGATTTGATGCTTCAGCAGAATGTGGATCCAAGTCCAGACGCTCTGGTTTTAGGAGTCGATCCATCCTAGTATTCTTTAGTGATTAAAATTGATGGGCCTTCAATAACCACAAAACTAGAAGTTATAGACTTAAACAAGTTGGCTTTTAATCACTAAGATCAGAGCTAACATCTCAACACGTCGACTGGTTCACAGGAATGAGTCATACAGATCCTGGGATCTTTATGTAAGAGAAGTCAGGGGCGGAGCCAAGAGCCAAGTCCTGGAACCTCCCAGGTTAGTCGGGAAAGAGGAAGTGAAACTATACACAGTGGGGGAGGGTAATATACATGAGTCTGCAATCATCAGTGAACATCACTGTTTCTGATCTTACGTTGGAGGAAAGGTCATTGATGAAGCAGTTGAACCTCATCAAAATAGCTGTTCATATATGAGCCTGGAATAGTGTCTGCAGGTTGTTTTTCCAAGAAGGGCATCTCATCTGAGTCCATCTCTGCACTTTGCAATTCAGATCACTGGATTGGAATCTGAAATGGGAGCTCTGCTTCACTCCCCTCGCCCAGGTAATCTAAGGACTCTTGTAAACCTCTATTGGCACTCTTGCTAAGAACATACCATCACAGACCAGGGTTGGACTTTCTGAACTGTTAGTTCAGTACCTACAATGAGGTGCTTTTAGTCATGTTATTTACAAACATTAATTTGAAGGCAGCAGCAAAAAAAAGTTACTGTAATTCTACACTTTTGATCTCTTGTGGCTTTCTTGAGTGTCTGAGTCAGAAGGTTCTGGGTTCAACTCCAGAGACTTGAGTACAAAAATCCAGGCTAACACTCCCGTGTAGTACTGAGGGCGTGCTGCACTGTCGGAGGTGCCGTCTTTCGGATGAGACGTTAAACTGAGGCCTGGTCTGCGCTCTGAGGTGGATGTAAAAGATCCCATAACACTATTCTGAAGAACAGCAGGGGAGCTATCCCTGGTGTCCTGGTCAATATTTATCCCTCAATCAACATAACAAAAACATGATCTGGTCATTATCACATTGCTTGCTGAGCGCTAATTGGCTACCACGTTTCCTACATTACAACAGTAACTCCACTTCAAAATTACTTCATTGGCTGTAAAGCGCTTTGGGACGTCCGGTGGTCATGAAAGGCACTATATAAATCCAAGTCTTTTTTCTAGTGCAAGTTTAAAAAAAAAAAAAAAATTACAAATGTGAAAAATGGCAAACTGGAGGTCTGTTCTTTTATGATGGGAAACATTCCTCATAACTGTTCAGGGTTTACTGAATTTTTGTTATCCTTTTGCAGTATTCGTTTCACAGCATGCTACTGGCTAAGTTCTGTGAAGTTTTTAAATAGGCCAAAGCGTCAAGTTGTCATGAAGCATTTACCACTGCACCAGAACAATACTTATGCAACTTTCTTTATGAATATTGTTGATTTGTAAGCAAATGTTATTCTTGTTATGTAAGGTAAATGTGTACGTATATGTTGATTGCCATGTGTTGTAGTAGTCCAGTCAGATTTTGGTTATATAGAACCAAGACATTTATTATGTTCACATTTGTTTATTTCTCAGAAACCTGAAAAAGAAGAAAAAGAAAAAATGAAGAAAACAGCAACAAAAAAAACAAAAATCAAAGAAGCAAAGACGGTCTTGAAGAAAAATTTTAAAGTGAATACAAAAGTCACTTTTGATGAAGAGGGAGAGGTGAGTTTCAGGTCAACACATAGACAAGTAGATTATTTTTGTGACTCATTTCCCTATGACAATTAAACTTTAATAGTCTGACATTTTATGTCAAATATATTTTCAGAACTTAACCAATAGGTTTAAGTAAAAAAAAAAAAAAAAAATTGAAGTGCATGATTAGTGAGATATGAGACAGGAAGCAGTCACAAAGATTTGCTTTGAGTCGTGTTACACACACTGATCACTTGGCAGTATGGACCTTGTAGGAAAGTTTATCATCTCAAATTCTAGCTAGATGAAGATGATCATTTCGCAGAAGTTATAGGAAATTCTAGCATACGTCTCCTCTTCACCTCCCCCCAGATGGCCATGGGTTTCAGGTTATATCCTTTAGAGAACAACCGTTCAAATTTCTAAAATTATTAACTGCAGCCTGGCTACTCTGTTTAATCTCAAGTTAATATTCATTGTTTTCATAAGTTTATCTAAAAATCATGGAATAGTATCAAAGCTTAGCTATAAAATAGTTTTTGAATGCTTGTTAATTAAATCTATATTTAGGTATGGAGTATTTGTGCCAAACTTATTGAAATGAAACTAGTTGTCCTAAAATGTTTGTCACAAATAATTAACTTGAATTAAATAGACAGTAATGTTGCAACAAATCATATGATTTAAATATTTATGGCATGTGAAACAGGCACATAAGTATAATTATTGTATTATAATTTTGAGGTATAGTTAGTTTGTACAGTAACCACTAATTTATTCATACTGTGACTGAGCTTCACAAATGGCATTTGTCCTCTTCCATTTTATCGCATTGCTGTCATCCAAGCTTCCCAATGTCACCCTCAAGGTCTAAAGGCCATAAACTCTGGCCAGTTTTCCACTATTGCTGTAAATTTGTCTGTATCGATTAAATGAGACATTTTCTGCAGTGTAACATACATCACTTCCTGTTTCCTGTGGTGCCACCAATCCAATTATATTGTAGGAATTGACGAATTCCTAACCAATAACTGAGGTCGACTCAGGAGATCAATCAAACAGGTCTTTAATGTAAGACTAAACGAGTTCAAACAGTTTGTTGAGATCGATACAGGAGAACCACGAAAACAGGTCTTAACAAGATGGAGATTCCACAAGGACTGCCCGGACAGTCACGTGGTTTGCGACGTGACGTCACCGCGTTTGCCCGCGCTCTTAAAGGGGCCACGCCCCGTACATACAAACACTATATACAAAACACAGTAATGTCTAACACAATGGTACAGGCTTAGGCTGGTGTTAGAACATTGTTAAAGGGAATTATATACAGTTGCCCAGAGTCATTCAGTGGCTCCGCCACAATATAGTAATAAACTGACTATCACTGCAACAGCTAATTTACAAATATTCATTGACGTCCTTTTTTAAGCAAGTTGTGTTTTATGTGTTTAAAAATAATACCCTCCACAGGTATTCTGTTCTCAAGCTATATTTTACTGAAATAAGCTTAAATATTTTGTGTAATTCTGTCTTTGGTGATGTATCATCAAGTGCTGCTTCAGTGGTGTGAATAGGGAATGCTGTTCCCAGTTCATCATTCCTTTCTAGGTGTCACTGAGTGGAACATGGAAGTTATTCACAAAATGTTTTATTTCTTGGCTGTTTCTACAGCGCAATTTTAAAGACTCAAACACAAAAGATTACTAAGATTACTAATGCTTGTAATCAGTATCTCCTACTACACCATTTAGGAATGGGGCAATGCAGGTGAACACTCTTCGTCATTAAAGGATAAATGCTGATGTTTCAAATGCTCTTTAACTAAACACTTGCTCTTAATGCTCTTAAACACTTCATTTCAAAATTGAAAAATCTTATAATTCCAATTACTTCTCCATCACCTTATTTGCGTGCTTCTAGACATCCACCCTTCGCAAATTTCAAAACTCCTCCACCTGCAACCTGTCCTGCATTAAGCGCTGTTCACCTATTGCCCTCTGCCCCCCCTTGCTAATCTATAATGATTCTCTGTACCCCAGCTCATTAAATTCAAAATTTTTGTTATCGACTTATCGCTCCATGGGCTCACGTTCGTCCTTCCTCTACAACCTTCTCCAGATTTACGTCCACTCCAGTCCTCTGACTCTGGCCTTCTGTACATCATCATTAGTAGCAGAGCCTTTAGCTGTCTTGGCCCTACTCTCTGGACACCCTACGTAAACCCTGCAACTTTATACTTCTCTCCCCATCTTTTAAAGCCTTCTGAAAAACCACCTCTTCATCCAAGTCCTCGGACACTTCTCAACTCCCCAAAAAAGGCTCAGTGCTTGTTCCTCTCTTCTTCTGTAAAGCATGTTGGAGCATTTTTCTATGTTAAAGGCATTATATAAATGCAAGGTTTTGTTTCAGTTAGCTGTGTGAGTCCTCATGGGTAGGGCATTCTTCCTCAGTGAGGAAAAAATGATACAGGTTAACTTGTTCTGCCTGAATCTTCTCTTGTGATGGATTTTCACCTAAGAATATTGAGCACATTCATTCCATTCCATTACATAACCCTGTGAACTAGCTTTTAGTGATCTATGCATATGGACACCCAAATACCTTTGATCCTCTAGAGCTCCTAGTCACTCACCATTAAGAAAATATTCCTGTTTGTTTTTCTCTGATCCAAAGTGGATGACCTCTCGCTTCCCCACATTGAACTCCATCTGCCAAAGTTTAAGTCTGTCTGTGTCCCTTTGTAACTTCCTGCTCCCATCTACACAACTTACTGTTCCTCCTAACTTAGTGTAATCTGCAAACTTGGCTATACAACTCTATTCCTTTATCTAAGTCATTGATATATATGGTGAAAAGCTGAGACCCCAGTACAGATCCCTGGGGAACACCACTTGTCACATCTCGCCAATCAGTTAACGTTCCCGTTATCCCAACTGTCTGTATCCTACCTCCCAACCAATTACCAATGCATGTCACAAGGTTACCGCCAATTCCGTATTAGGTAAATATCAACTTGTTCCAGTATATTCGCACCATTGACTGCATGGAACATTACAGGGACATCACTCTACTGCAATAAGTTCACTACAAACATTGCATCTATAAAAACAAGCCACACACGTAGGACAATCACAAAATTAATGAGGAATTGTACTAATGTATCTGTCCTAAACAAACCTATCTGCATCAAGACTCTTAATTAACAAACCAAATTGAAGGCCTAAGACAGATGCTACCAAGAAGCAGAATGAGAGAGAGGACAAACTCCTGGGAAGCCCTCTGTTATGGAAAAAGAGTCTAGAGGATGAACCAATAACTAAAACAAAAATGAGAGGAAACTAGATAGCTAATGTTGGTCGCAGACCATATACTGGTAACTTGTTTATAAGTGCTTGATGCCAAACCCTGTCGAAGGCTTTGGAGGTGTCTGAGGTAATGAGAGATAATTCATTAAAATATTCATGAGCAGAGTTCCGAGATTGCATAACATAGGTAGCAAGATCATCAGTGGAATCTTCGATCTGGTCCTGTGTAATGAGACAAGATTAATAAAAAATGTCCTAGTAAAGGATCCCCTTGGAATAAGTGACCATAATATGGTTGAATTCCAAATTCAGCTTGAGGATGAGAGAGTTGGATCTCAAACCAGCGTACTGAGCTTAAATAAAGGAGACTATGAAGGTATGAGAGTAGAATTGACTAAAGTGGACTGGGAAAACAGATTAAAGTGTAAGATGGTACAAGAGCAGTGGTCTACATTCAAGGAGATATTTCACACCTTTCAAGATAAATATATTCCACTGAGGAAAAAGGGGAATAAAAGAAAAGACAGCCATCCGTGGCTTAGTAAAGTAATAAAGGATAGTATCCGACTGAAAACAAGGGCATATAAAGTAGCCAAATCTAGTGGGAGGATAGAAGATTGGGAAGCATTTAAAAGCCAGCAAACAATAACTAAAAGATTAATTAAGAAAGGGAAGATAGATTATGAAAGTAAACTAGCAAAAAATATAAAAACAGATAGCAAGAGTTTCTACAGCTATATAAAAAGAAAAAGGGTGGCTAAAGTGAACGTTGGTCCCTTAGAGGATGGGACCGGGAAACTAGTGGTGGGGAACATGGAGATGGCAAAGACGCTGAACAAATATTTTGTATCAGTCTTTACAGTAGAGGACACTAAAAATATCCCAACACTGGACAAACAGGGGGCAATGGGGGGGGGGGGGGGGGGGTGGAGGAGCTAAACACGATTAAAATCACTAAGGAGATGGTACTCAGTAAAATAATGGGACTTAAGGCGGATAAATCCCCCGGACCTGATGGCCTACATCCTAGGGTCTTGAGAGAAGTGGCGGTAGGGATTGTGGATGCATTGGTGATTATTTTCCAGAACTCCCTGGACTCAGGAAAGGTCCTGGCAGATTGGAAAACTGCTAATGTAACACCCTTATTTAAGAAGGGAAGTAGACAAAAAGCTGGAAACTATAGACCAGTTAGCCTAACATCTGTGGTTGGCAAAATGTTGGAGTCCATTATTAAGGAAACAGTAACAGAGCATTTGGATAAACATAATTTAATAGAACAGAGTCAGCATAGTTTTATGAAGGGGAAGTCATGTTTGACAAATTTGCTCGAATTCTTTGAGGATGTAACATACAGGGTGGATAAAGGGGAACCAGTGGATGTAGTGTATTTGGACTTCCAAAAGGCATTTGACAAGGTTCCACACAAAAGATTACTGATCAAGATAAGAAATCATGGGATTGGGGGTAATATACTGGCATGGGTGAAAGATTGGCTATCTAACAGAAAACAAAGAGTTGGGATAAATGGTTCGTTCTCGGGCTGGCATTCAGTAACTAGTGGTGTTCCCCAGGGGTCAGTGCTGGGAGCCCAACTCTTTACAATCTATATTAACGATTTGGAGGATGGGACCGAGTGCAACATATCCAAGTTTGCTGACGATACAAAGATGGGAGGGAAAGCAGTGAGTGAGGAGGACATAAAAAACCTGCAAAAGGACATAGACAGGCTAAGTGAGTGGGCAGAGATTTGGCAGATGCAATATAATGTTGGAAGTTGTGAGGTTATGCACTTTGGCAGAAAAAATCAAAGAGCAAGTTATTATCTAAATGGAGAGAAACTGCAAAGTGCTACAGTACAAAGGGATCTGGGGGTCCTGGTGCATGAAACACAAAAAGTTAGTATGCAGGTGCAGCAGGTGATCAGGAAGGCCAATGGAATCTTGGCTTTTATTGCGAGGGGGATGGAGTATAAAAACAGGGAAGTCTTGCTGCAGTTATACAGGGTATTGGTGAGGCCACACCTGGAATACTGCGTGCAGTTTTGGTTTCCATATTTAAGAAAAGATATACTTGCTCTCAAGGCGGTTCAGAGAAGGTTCACTCGGTTGATTCCGGAGATGAGGGGGTTGACGTATGAGGAAAGGTTGAGTAGGTTGGGACTCTACTCATTGGAGTTCAGAAGAATGAGAGGCGATCTTATCGAAACATATAAGATTGTGAGGGGGCTTGATCGGGTGGATGCGGTGAGGATGTTTCCACTGATGGGCGAGACTAGAACTAGGGGGCATAAGCTAAGAATAAGGGGCTGCCCTTTCAAAACTGAGATGAGGAGAAACTTCTTCACTGAGGGTAGTAAATCTATGGAATTTGCTACCCCAGAGAGCTGCGGAAGCTGCAACATTAAATAAATTTAAAATGGAGATAGACAGTTTCCTAGCAGATAAGGGAATTAGGGGTTATGGGGAGAGGGCAGGGAAGTGGACGTGAGTCTAGATTCGGATCAGCCATGATCCTATTGAATGGCGGAGCAGGCCCGAGAGGCCGTATGGCCTACTCCTGCTTCTTATGTTCTTATACCGAAGACCATGCTAGTGATCATAGATTTGATGAATAAATTGACAGTTAACAGCAGCTTTTATAACTTGAGAAAATGCTGATAGACCAGTAAATAGATTTGTAGCTAGACCATTAAGATAAATCACTTTGGGTATAGGAAAATTTTCACGGAAAAGGGAAGATGGATGGACTACAAGTAAAAAATGAAGAGGTTTCATAGAACACATGATGGGGGGTGGTGGGGGGGAACATTTGGTGACGTCCCCTTTGGGTGAATGGGACTTGCTGCGTGTTAGGATACGAGCAGCAGAGTTTTGGATGAGCTCAAGTTCATTGAAGGTGGAAGATGGGAGGCTGGCCAGGAGAACATTGGAATATTCGAGTCCAGCAAATAACACACAAATGTAATGTTATGCGACCAACACCGAATACGCTCTCATTTTCTAAATTCATTTATGTATTGCCCCTCCCTAGTTGCCCTTGAGAGGGTGGTTGTGAGCTTCGAACTGCTGCAGCCTGGCGTGGGGAGGAGAGGGGGAGGAGGCGGGGAAGGAGAGGAAGAACGTGGTACAGGTATAAAGGGGATGGGGGTGGAAGAATATGATCTATCTTTCCATCTGCAAATAATCACTCCGATATAAAATCTGTGTTTCTGTTTTATGGGAATTTCTTAAATACAAGTAATGCTCAATTTCCCCACTGATTTAAAAAAAAAAAAAAAAAATCTTAATTTCTGCCCATCCTGTTGCTCTAACTGTGGGCAAAAACCAATTCAGACAACCTGAAGCTTGGATTAGAATTTGAATTTAGACCACTAACCTGGGTCCAAAGCTGAATTAAAGATGCTGGATAGTCAGTATGTAGTTTTCGAGTAGAAGTTACATGAAGAATGTTCATGATTTTTAAATGTTTAGTATGATGACGTCCACCAATAAATTGTTTTGCTAAGTTGTTCAGAAGAAAACAGTTGGAGGATTTGTCAAATATCAGCCAATACCAGTCTGTTGTTTGTACCATTAACACTTTGCTATTCTTCCTATCCTGAAGATGGTTCAGCAGTGGCCACCAGTGCAGAAAAGCAAACTGGACGATGACCAGGATGATGACACAGGAGGAATAAATATGGAGAAAGCAAAAGAGAGGCTACGTGAAGAGGACAAATATGACAAGGAAGCTTATAGAAAAAAGATAAAAGAAAAACATAAGGTAAGTGGTATCCTGTAATTTGAAGAATGGAGCCAAAGTGGAAATATTTAAAATCGTTCACTTAAAAAAAAAAAAAAAAAAAAAAAAAAACTAACTTCTTTGAAGATTTTTGTTTTGGCTATATATCACTTCTCAAGAAGGTTGAAAAAGAATTGGGTTTTTGACCAGGACTTCTGGTTCCCTGATGAATATCTATATTAAAAGTCTTGAATATAATGTTCACTTTACGTAAGAAATATATTTTTTATACTCGCTTCCGAGTCGTTTAGCTCCCTGTTTGCAAGTGAAAAGTAGCTGATACTGTTCTCCACAGTGCTATCTGCCAGAGTCCTATGAAGATCAGGCATCTTGACCAACAACAACAACTATATAGCGCCTTTAACGTAGTAAAATGTCCCAAGGCGCTGCACAGGAGTATTTATAAAAAAAATTAAAAAAAATTGACACCGAGCCACATAAGGATAAATTAGGGCAGGTGACCAAAAGCTTGGTCGAAGAGGTAGGTTTTAAGGAGAGTCTTAAAGGAGGAAGGAGAGGTAGCGAAGCGGACAGGTGTTTAGGCAGGGAATCCCAGCGCTTAGGGCCAAGGCAACAGAAGGCATGGCCACCAGAGGTTGAGCGATTTATAATCAGGGATCCTCAAGAAGGCAGAATTAGAGGAGCGCAGATATCTCAGAGGGTGGGGGTTGTGGGGCTGAAGGAGATTAGAGGTAGTAAGGGGCGAGGTCATGGAGCGATTTGAAAACAAGGAAGGATGAGAATTTTGAAACTGAGGCGCTGCTTAACCGGGAGCCAATGTAGGTCAGCGAGCACAGGGGAGATGGGTGCGAGTTAGGACATGGGCAGCCGAGATTTGGATGACCTCAAGTTTACGTAGGGTGGAATGTGGGAGGCCAGCCAGGAGTGCGTTGGAATAGTCAAGTCTAGAGGTAACAAAGGCATGGATGAGGGTTTCAGCAGCGGATGAGGTGAGGCAAGGGCGGAGGTGGAAGTAGGCGGTCTTAGTTATGCCACGGATATGTGGTCAGCTCATTTCAGGATCAAATATGACACCAAGGTTGCGAACAGTGTGGTTCAGCCTCAGACGGATGGAGTCAGTGGTTAAGGAACGGAGTTTGTGGCGGGGACCGAAATCAATGGCTTCGATCTTCCCAATATTTAATTGGAGAAAATGTTTGCTCATCCAGAACTGTATGTCGGACAAGCTGTCTGACAATTTAGAGACCGTGGAGGGTTCGCGAGAAGAGGTAGTGAGGTAAAGCTGAGTGTCTCCAGCATACATGTGGAAACTGACGCTGTGTTTTCGAATGATGTCGCCAAGGGGCATCATGTAGATGAGAAATAGGAGGGGGCCAAGGATAGATCCTTGGGGGACACCAGAGGTAACTATGCGGGAGCGGGAAGAGAAGCCGTTGCAGATGATTCTCTGGTTACGATTAGATAGATAAGAATGGAATGCAGTCCCACCCAGCTGGATGACGGTGGACAGGCGTTGGAGAAGGATGGAGTGGTCAACCGTGTCAGAGGCTGCAGACAAGTCAAGAGGGACGAGGAGGGATAGTTTACCTTTGTCACAGTCACAAAGGATGTCATTTGTGACTTTGATGAGAGCCGTTTCGGTACTGTGGCAAGGGTGGAAACCTGATTGGAGGGATTCAAACATTGAATTGTGGGAAAGATGGGCACGAATTTGGGAGGCGACTCCCTTCTGCCTTTCCCACTCCCGCATGCCGGTCTCGTTCTTCTCCTCCCCCTTTCGCCAACTTGCCAGTCGAGTTTTCCCTTTCCTTTCACACCAATCCCCACTCTGGATCTGTACCTAGTTCTTCATACATTCTGTAAAGAAAGGATTAGGGTTTGTTTTAGGAACATAAGAAGTCGGAGCAGAAGCAGGTCATACGGCCCTTCGAGCCTGCTCCACCATTCAATAAGATCATGGCTGATCTTCGACCTCAACTCCACTTTCCCGCCTGATCCCCACATCCCTTGATTCCTTTAGAGACCAAAAATCTATCTATCTCAGCCTTGAATATACTCAACGACTGAGCATCCACAGCCCTTTGGGGTAGAGAATTCCAAAGATTCACAACCCTCTGAGTGAAGAAATTTCTCCTCGTCTCAGTCCTAAATGGCCGACCCCTTGTCCTGAGACTATGCCCCCTGGTTCTAGACTCTCCAACCAGGGGAAACAATCCCTCAGCATCTAACCTGTCGAGCCCTTATATGTTTCGATGAGATCACCTCCCATTCTTCTAAACCCCAGAGAGTATGGCCCATTCTGCTCAATCTCTCCTCATAGGACAACCCTCCCATCCCAGGGATTAATCTAGTGAAGTTAAATCAATCTAGTGATTTTTTTTTTAATCATCTCTGAGCAGATGGAAAATTAAAGGATGAGTACTGTGGATGATGATGGACATTTGCAGCTTTAGTATAACACTTACAATGTCTAACTGATTAAAAAAAGACAGCTTCAAGATTTTGTGTGGATTAATTTCTTGTTTGCTTGAAAAGATGAGGGTTGATAACATTTCTCCCTGACTCCCTGTTGTGTTACAAATCAGTAGTTACGATATCCTTGCTTCACACCTCCTCCCACCAAAAAATGCATCTTCAGTTACCACCAGCCGTAGTAAGTTTAGCCCATGCTGAAACTACGATCTTAACAGATTGTGTTACTTAAGCCTGAAAAACAATTCCTCCATTGAATTGGAAATCTGAAAAGCGACATCAAGAAATCCAGAATATGCGTGAACTATTTTGCAATTGTGTTGCATTTGATTTTCTTCAGGCACCTTTGTGAGTTTCTATGCCTCACTGTACACCTCAGAGTCCCAAGTCACGCTGTGAGGAAACAGATGGTTGCCTAGTTGGCCTCTCCTTCCTTCCACAGTTCAGGGGAAATCCAGTTACTGGACATCTGAATTCAAACTGATGACCCGCAGACAATCAGAGTGATGGTTTCTGGGAAACCCCCGGGCCGCCCAGCTGAATTCTACACAGCTGTACTACATAAACTTTCTTTTATTAGGTTGTTACAGAGTGAGGGGTTTCAGTTACAAAGAGAGGCTTTAGAAGTTGAGGCTTTTTTACTAGAGCTGAAAAAGCGAAGATGACGACCTGGGTTGTGATGAGGTAAATGGTGATGGATTATTTTTGTTGTCGGGACAGCAACAAGGTGGCATAAATTTAAGATGGTCAAACAAATAGAATTTAATAGCAAAATACTGCGGATGCTGGAAATCTGAAATAACAACAGAAAATGCTGGAAATACTCAGCAGGCCAGGCAGCATCCGTGGAGAGAGAAACAGAGTTAACGTTTCAGGTCTGGGACCCTTCATCAGAACTGGAAAAAGCTGGAAATGTAACATATTAAGCAGGTGCAGAGACGAGGGGGTGGGGGGTTTAGGAGGGGAGGAAGGAATTGAAAGAACATACTGTGAAAATGTTGCAAATGGGAATGGCAAAATCATACAGCATGAAAAATGGGGGCAGGGATTATTATCTGAAATTGTTGAACTCGATATTGAGTCCAGAAGGCTGTAAAGTGCCTAATCGAAAGATGAGGTCCTGCTTAATACCTGTTACATTTCCAGCTTTTTTCAGTTCTGATGAAGGGTCCCAGACCTGAAACGTTAACTCTGTTTCTCTCTCCATGGATGCTGCCTGGCCTGCTGAGTATTTCCAGCATTTTCTGTTGTTTTAAATAGAATTTAAGTTGAGGCTCGTAAAATTTCCTTACATAGAGGGTGGTTAGATCAAACTGTTGTTGAATCAGAGTCCATAAATTCTTTAAAAAGAAAATCAGTTGCTTGAAAAGAGGAATACTAAAGAATATAGGGGAGAGCTGGAGACTGGATTTTGCTTGATGGTTCATCTGCCAATGAATACAACTGCTTGTATTCTCACTCCAAAGAGGAACTAGATGGACCGGCTCCTCTTTTTTTGCCTGTGCTATGGACTCATTGGCAATGACCTTGAGGATGCAATCAGACAACAACAGACTGCAAGCTGGGACGAACCAAAAGTGTTGCTGTAAATGGGACATATTACTATTTATGGCTAATCCGTCACTTCAATACCTTTCAAGTTCTCAATCATTAAGGACAATCATTGAGCAGGTTCTCGTGTTGCAAGCTCAACTTTTACAAAATGAAGAGCATACAGGACAGACCAGTAATTCAAAAGGGTTGACAAAACTCCTATTTCAATGATGGGATTTCTCTGATGAAAGGTCAACGACCTGAAAGGTTAACTTTGGTTTTTCTCTCCACAGATGCTGCCTGACCTGCTGAGTATTTCCAGTATTTTCTGTTTTTATTTGATTTTCAGCATCCACAGTATTTTGCTTTTGCAATAGGATTTCTCAATCCATTTCTGCTTGACAGTGAATGTTGACCATTTTTGTTCAAAGGTACCACAGAGCCAACACTTCAACTGTAATATTATATCAAAATGTTAATGTAAGTCTTTGATTCTAACTTAGAAGAACATCATTAATTCCCCACTCAATTGTAAAAGTGAAGATTGAAATTTGAAAGTTTTCAAGGAATTGCAATTTTGTACTATTGAGTTATTTTCAAAGGAGCTGTGAAACCAAGGCTGCCTTAGCATCCCTTTATAGACCCTGGCCTCTACAGGCTTAAAACCCACATAAAGGCATCGACTCATAGTTTTCAGCCAAATCTAATAAGGGACGAAATACCGCATTAGGTACTTGTTAAATTACATTCGTGCAAGGCTTTCAAATGCTTCAAAAATATGTTTGTAGGCAAAATGTGATGAATTACTTCCTGATTCATATTTTGGCCTTCTATTTTGAAATAGGGATCCGTGAGTGATTATTTAAAAGAAATCTAAACTTGCACCATTTATAGTAATGATCTATTTAGTTGCCACCATGAAAAAATTATAAAGATTTTATTTTAAAGCTTATTCTAAACAAAACTTATGAAATGCAGCTGTCCTAACTGTGTAACCCATGCAACCTATGTATTGGATTGCATTAAGATGAGAGAATCAGATTCTACCTTAGTGTTTTGTTACATACAAGAACAATGGGGGTGAGTGGATGCATTGGGCATATACGGTGCACAGTCATTTCAGACAATGGTGGATCTGTTGATGCAGTTTGTAATGTATACAACATTGAAGGGACTACTTTGTTTTGCGGATGTACATCCTTAGTTGCGAGCGTATATAACAGACGCGTATCGATTTGTATAGTCAGTGCCGAAGTTCCAGTTAACCAGTAAAGATCACTTGAAGTTACTCTCAGTCTCTGCTGCTTTATTATTTTATGTAGTTGTGTATAGCGGTACAAACACAACAAATTGGCGATGAGATTTATGAACCTACGTCTTCCTATTCTGGCATCGCATCCAGAGGACACCGAAATTTGGAAGAAAGGAGCGAGAAGGTAGAGAAAACAGTACACTTGCTAAGCTAGGCAGGGGATACGTAAGTCAAGTGAAAAGTGCACAGGACTTGCATGACGCTAGCTAACTAGTAAAGAAAGAAAAACGGGTTTGGAAAAAAAAAATGGCGATGATTGGCACGATTGCAGCATTTGATAGCAGCATTGAAGACTGGGCAACTTACATTGAAAGAGTGGAGTTGTACTGTGAGGCTAACGGAGTGGAGGTAGAAAAGAAAGCCACTGTTTTGCTGAGTGTTATGGGCGCAAAGACATATGGGCTGCTACGTAGTTTACTAAGCCCTGAAAAGCCAGCAAACAAAACATTCAAACAAGTAGTGGACACGTTCCAAGACCATTTAAGCCCCAAACCACTGCTCATAGCTGAAAGATTTAAATTCCATAAACGGAACCAGAGCAAAAATGAAAGCATTTCTGAATATTTGGCAAAGTTACGCAAATTATCAGAACATTGCCAATTTGGAGTGGGCTTATCAGACGCATTGAGGGACAGATTTGTGTGTGGCATGCAAAATGAAAGCACACAAAAGAAGCTCCTGTCTGAAAAAGACCTCACATTGGAGAAGGCTCTGAGTATTGCAATATCAATGGAAGCAGCAGCACGTGGTGCTTTAGAAATTCAACAAAAATCCCTGGAATATTCAACTAATAAAATGTCACTGAAACAAGAAAAGAAGTGCTATCGCTGTGGCAAAATGTCACATGACCACAATGACTCTTGGTTTAAAGACAAAGACTGCAGACGAGGGCACATTGAAAGAGTCTGCAAAGCAAATAAGAAGCCGAAAACTGATACAATACAGAGTAACAAAAAGGTACATCAAGTGACTGAAAACAAGAAACCTTTCAAAGATAGATACAAGAAGGTACACTACGTGACTGGAGACAGTTCAGATAAAGAAAAAAGTGACACAGACTCAGAGGAAGAGGATCTGGCTTGTCTAAAACGACACAGTGTGAAAGAAACAGAGGATCACAGAATAATATGGATTACTCCGGAAGTGGCAGGAGTTAGGCTGAAAATGGAGTTGGACACAGGCTCAGCTTTAACAGTGATCTCTGTACATGACTACAAATGACTGTTTTCACACATACCGCTAAGGCCAACTAAAGTACTGTTAAAGACATACACAGGACAAAGAGTGTGCCCCAAAGGTAAAATAAAAGTGACAGTGACATACAGAGAAAAAAAAATACCGCAATTGAACCTCTACGTAGTGGAAAATGGAGGACCACCATTGCTGGGACGCGAATGGCTCAAGAAAATACAGTTGGATTGGCACACCATCCAAGCACTGTTTGTGTCAGCAAAGGAGGACAGCAACGCCACTCCTGAGAGACTGTCACAAATACTCTCTGACTCTCAGGAAGTGTTCAAGAAGGGAATAGGAACACTTAAGGGCATGAAAGCAAAAATTAAGATTGAGGAGAACGCAAATCCAAAGTTCCACAAGGCCAGACCAGTGCCTTATGCAATTCGCCCTTCAGTAGAAGCAGAGCTGGAGAATTTGGGGCAGTTAGGGGTCCTGTCCAAGGTGGATTGGAGTGAATGGGCCACACCTATAGTTCCAGTGATGAAGAAAACCTCCAGCACAAAACCAGGAAAGCCAAGAAAAGTGCGCATCTGTGGAGACTTTAAAGTGACTGTTAACCCAGTCCTCCACACAGTACAGTACCCATTGCCTCGCATTGAGGACATCTTTGCTTCCCTGTTGAGAGGGGAACGCTTCACAAAGATTGACTTGGCCCAGGCCTATCTCCAAATGGAAATTGATGATGCATCAAAGAAGTACCTGACAATAAATACGCACAAAGGCCTTTACCAGTACAATCGGCTGGTATTTGGAATAGCATCAGCTCCTGCAATCTGGCAAAGGGCAATGGACCAAGTCCTGCAGGGGATCCCAGGTACTCAGTGTTATCTTGATGACATCATCATTACTGGCAAGAATGACAACGACCACCTTTCTAACCTCGAACAGGTGCTCATCAGGTTACGGGAGTATGGGCTCCGAGCGAACCGAGACAAGTGTGAGTTTTTCAAAAAGGAAATCTCATACTGTGGACATGTGATTGACAAGGACGGTTTACACAAGTCTCCAGACAAGATTGAAGCTGTGATTAATGCACCAACACCTGAAAATGTGTCTCAGTTGAGATCATATCTTGGACTGGTGAACTACTATCACAAGTTCTTGCCCAACCTATCCACAGTGTTACATCCACTAAATGCACTGCTACAGACAGGGTCACAATGGAAGTGGAGTGACAGCTGTGAAGAGGCTTTTCAAGAGAGTAAAAGACTCATTACTTCAGAAGAGGTGCTAGCTCACTTTGACCCATCCTTACCTATTCGACTGGCATGTGATGCTTCACCCTATGGCATTGGTGCCGTGTTGTCACATAAGTTCCCAGACGGCTCAGAAATACCAATAGCCTTTGCCTCAAGATCATTGATTACAGCTGAACACAATTATGCACAGATTGACCGAGAGGCCCTCAGCCTTGTGTGGGGAGTCAAGAAATTCAACCACGACTTGTATGGTCAACAGTTTACACTGTTAACTGACCACCAGCCTCTCGTTTCAATCTTCAACCCAAGGAAGGGCGTTCCAGTGATGACGGCACAACGGCTGCAGCGATGGTCACTCTTCCTAGGGGCTCACCTGTATGACATTGAATACAAGGGGACCAAGCAACATGGCAACGCCGATGGTTTGTCACGTTTACCACTGCCGACCTCAGAGAACTACAACAGTTGACTCAGCAGAGGTATTTCACACAACAATAGTTGAGCAGCTACCAGTAACAAACTCCCTCATTGATAGAGAAACACGCAATGACCCTACATTGTCAAAAGTTTATGACCTCACTGTGAAGGGATGGCCAGCGCATGGTGACTCATTGTTTCCAGCATTCTCAGCTAGGAGGGAGCAGTTATCAAGTGTGTCGGGGAACACTGATGTGCGGCTCACGAGTTGTGATTCCTCCCAAGCTTCGTAACCGAGTGCTAGATGAACTGCATGAAGGCCACTTAGGTACGGTAAAGATGAAAAGCCTTGCCCGTGGTTACGTGTGGTGGCCGGGAATTGACAAACAGATCGAGGACCTGACAAAGAGCTGCTCAGGATGTCAAAAGGTCCAGAACGCACCACCACAAGCCCCTCTCCATCCATGGGAATGGCCCTCATCACCATGGCAATGTGTGCACATCGACTTTGCTGGACCGTTCATGGACTCCATGTTCTTGATTGCAGTCGATGCACATTCCAAATGGCCCGAGGTCATTCAAATGAAATTAACCACATCTGAAAAGACCATTTCAGTTCTGAGGACCATGTTCGCTAGAAATGGCCTACCAGAACAAATCTGCACAGACAATGGACGACAATTTGTCTCTGACGAATTCCAAGGTTTCATGAGGAAAAATGGGATCAAGCACTACACATCTGTCCCGTACCATCCAGCTACAAATGGCTTGGCAGAAAGATTCGTACAGAATTTCAAGAAGGCCATCAAAGCAATGTACAGCGAGAATCTACCACTGCAACACAAGATAGACAATTTCCTCTTTGCTTATCGGAACACAGTACACGCAGCCACTAATCAGACTCCAGCGATGATGTTTCTGAACAGGAACCTGAGATCTCGCATGGACCTTCTTAAACTGAATGTACGTCGTGATGTAGAGAACAAACAGTTCAAACATTTGAATGCTAAGCCAACAAGAAGCTTCAGTGTGGGACAGTCAGTTCTTGCTCGTGATTTCCGGATGGAAAAATGGCAACCAGGGACAATATCCACAAGAGAGGGACCACTGATGTATACAGTGGATGTGGGAGAGAACGTTTTGAGACGTCATGTGGACCAAATTCTGGATGTTCAGGTGGAAAACACCCCTATACCTCGCCCAGACTCACCTGACATGGAAACAGACACTCCTGATTCATCAGCATCAGCACCAGCCTCATCCACAGCTGAGAGCTCTACCTGTGCTGATAGCTCACCTGATGCAACTGTACCTGTACAGTCTCATTCCCCAAAGCAAAAGAGTCTGGAGAGACGTTACCCAGAGAGGCAGAGGAGGCCTCCCCAGAGACTTGACTTGGAAAAGGGCTGTTGACAAAATAAAATGTTATGTTGGAATTTGAATTTTGTTACTTTTAAGAAAACAAAAAGGTTACTGTAAAGACAGGCTCTGTATGTTAATTATAGAAATTTTGCATTAATATACTATTAAACTAAAGGGGGAGGAAGTGTAATGTATACAACATTGAAGGGACTACTTTGTTCTGCGGATGTACATCCTTAGTTGCGAGCATATATAACAGACGCGTATCGATTTGTACAGTCAGTGCCGAAGTTCCAGTTAACCAGTAAAGATCACTTGAAGTTACTCTCAGTCTCTGCTGCTTTATTATTTTATGTAGTTGTGTATAGTGGTACAAACACAACACAGTTAATGAGCACAAATGAGACAATACGGAAACAAATTAATAGAAGCAGCACCAACTTATCAGGGAGTGGAAGCAAACAACAATGTAGTATGATATTTACAGAGGCGTCATTGGCTAAATGTGATCAAAACCACAATAAACTACTGAGTAAGCAAAATAGCTTTCCTTGGGGCACAGGACTTTAAAGCGTATTCTGCAATTGTTGCGAAGAATTAGATTTCTAATGAATCAAATTCAACTAATGCAGTTTTAATTATATCACTGTGTTAGGTGCTTTTGAAAGTAAAAACTTCAGAGGGCTAATAAGGCACGGGAGGGCGAACAAGGCAAGGGAATACACAATAAATGGTAGGATACTGAGAAGTGTAAAGGAACAGAGGGACCTTGGAGTGCTTGTCCACAGATCCCTGAAGGTAGCAGGACAGGTGGATAAGAAGGCATAAGGGATACTTTCCTTTATTAGCCAAAGCATAGAATATAAGAGCAGAGAGGTTATGCTAGAGCTATTATAAAACACTAGAGGCGCCACAGCTAGAGTACTGCGTACAGTTCTGGTCACCGCATTACAAGAAAGATGTAGATACACTAGAGAGAGTATAGAAGTGATTTACGAGGATGTTGCCAGGGCTGGAGAATTTTAGCTATGAGGAAAGATTGGATAGGCTGGGGTTGTTTTCTTTGGAACAGAGGGAGCTGAGGGGAGATTTAATTAAGGTGTATAAAATTTATGAGGGGCCTAGATAGAGTGGATCGGAAGCACCTATTTCCCTTAGCAGAGAGGTCAATAACCAGGGGACACAGATTTAAAGTAATTGGTAGAAGGATTAGAGGGGAGTTGAGAACTTTTTTCACCCAGAGTGTGGTGGGGGTCTGGAACTCACTGCTTGAAAGGGTGGTAGAGGCAGAAACACTTACCGTATTTAAAAAGTACTTGGATATGCACTTGAAGTGCTGTAACCTGCAAGGCTATGGACCAACAGCTGGAAAGTGGGATTAGGCTGGATAGCTCTTTTTCGACTGGCACAGACACGATGAGCTGGATGGCCTCCTGTGCTGTAAATTTCTATGATTCTATATAGGAAATGTTTTAATCTTGTTTGACAAAAATGCTCTAGATCTTTAAGTATAAGGCAAATGTTTTGCTAAATCTTCAATAATACTAAAGTTCATTTTAAACTTTTCAAGACAGGGTGTAACTTATTTGCAAGTTGTGCAAAACAAAAAAATTGTGTTTAATATGGAATAGATTATGACTGGTGACAAGATTTAGCATATTTGATCAGCTACAGTCCAAATATGGACTAATTAGGAAAGATTTATTTCAATGTGGCAATTACTAAGTGTATCAATAGATCAACAAATATAGTGGCTCCCCACAGTTTTTGGAATATTTGGAAAACATTTTTGCAAATTACTACATTTTTATATGATGCTTCTGGGAAGGCAAATCAGAATAATGCATAGAATTTACTGCATCCCAGATCATCAGCACAAATTGACTGATACCTTGTAAGTGGAGCTGAAAGTCACCAAGGATAGGAGCAAATCTTCTGGCCACCGAACGGTTGAAACTTAATGACTGGATTCACAGGCTATCAGTAGGTTCTTTAAAGTGCATAGGCACGGGTATAAACAAAGCCTTTCAATGGCCTAGACATATGGAATTCTGGCACTTTCATCATAAATGTATCAGAATCGCCCCTGTCCCTCCACATTGCCATTGCTTTAGGTTTAAAGCTCTTTCTTTTCACTTCAATTGCAGGATAATTATGGATGAGGGAAGCCATTTAGTCCATCTCAATTCATCCGTCCAGAAGCACCGTAAAGTCACCATATTGCAGTATCTATGGGTTTATGCCTCTACTACTCTACCTGGGAGTGTATCCCATGTGTTGACCACTCTTTGTGTGAAGACGAATTTCCTAATATCAGACCTGAATTTGTCTCTTGCTAATCTTTGGAAATAATTTTCAGCTAAATTAGTTGCATTCTATTATAAAATTGATGCTGTCTAGTGAAATGCAAATTTGTTCCTGACATCCCTTGCTCCTCCTGTAAATATTGTTTGGCTACCACATGCTAATGAATAGCTTATTCAAAGGGGAGAGAAGATAGAATTCCCTGTGACACCGTCTTTTGTAAGCGTTTCCCCCACTTTCATTGTTCATAGAACTTCCACTACTTTCTTATTTTTGCTAGCACTTTTTTTGTCAATACATTAGGGAAGGACTCATCTTCACCACTGAAGTAAATCTCCTTGTACATTAATTTGTGTTAATAGCAGCCTTATACTTTGCAAACCTTTATGGAGATTTAGAGTTTCCATTTTCCCCCCGTATCGCTGCTTTTGCTAAGTCTTTGACTTTTTGTTTTGGAAAACACTTTGTTTACAACCTGAAGGCAAATGTGACACCATTGTCTAAGAACGGGTGTAAGGACAATCCGAGTAACTACAGGCCGGTCAGTTTAACATCGGTGGTGGGTAAAGTTTTAGAAACAATAATCAAGGAAAAAATTAATGGGCACTTGGAGAGGTTTAAGCTAATTAAGGAGAGCCAACACGGATTTGTAAAAGGCAAATCGGGTTTGACTAATCTAATTGAATTTTTTGATGAAGTAACAGGGAGGATTGATGAAGGGAATGCAATGGATGTTGTCTACATGGATTTTAGGAAGGCATTTGACAAAGTACCACATAGAAGGCAGGTTAACAAAATTGAGGCTCATGGAATAGGTGGGTCAGCGGCAGCTTGGATAAGGAATTGGCTTAAGGACAGAAAACAGCGAGTTGTGATAAATGGCTGTTTTTCAGACTGGGGGATGGTAGACAGTGGTGTTCCCCAAGGGTCAGTGCTGGGGCCACTGCTTTTTTTGATATATATAAATGACCTGGATATTGTAATACAGAGTATAATTTCTAAATTTGCCGATGGCACCAAACTTGGGGGTGTGGGTGATACCAATCGACTGCAATAGGACATAGAAAGGCTAGCAGAATGGGCAGACAAGTGGCAGATGGAATTTAATACAGAGAAGTGTGAGGTGATGCATTTTGGCAGAAGGAACAGGGAGAGGCAATATACACGTAATGGCACAGTTTTAAAGAGTGTGCAGGGACAGAGGGACCTGGGAGTTAATGTGCGTAGGTCCCTGAAGGTGGCGGGACATATTGAGAGAGTGGTTAGCAAAGCATATGGGATCTTGGGCTTCGTAAATAGAGATATTGAGTACAAAAGTAGAGAAGTTATGTTGAACCTTTATAAAGCGCTGGTTAGGCCACAACTGGAGTATTGCATCCAGTTCTGGTCACCACACTTTAGGAAGGATGTGAAGGCCCTTGAGAGGGTGCAGAGGAGATTTACCAGAATGGTCCTGGGGATGGGGGATCTTAGCTACAAGGACAGGTTGGAGAAGCTGTATTTGTTTTCATTAGAGCAAAAGAGGTTGAGGGGTGATTTGAAAGAAGTGTACAAGATTATAACGGGTTTGGATAGGCTAGATGGGGAAAGGCTGTTCCCACTAGTTGATGGCACAATGACTAGGGGACACAGATTTAAAGTTTTGGGCAAGAGATACGGGGGGGACATAAGGAAAAACTTTTTTACGCAGCGAGTGGGGAGGACCTGGAACTCGCTGCCGACGGAAGTGGTGGAAGCGGAGACACTCCGTGTTTTCAAGGGGAGACTGGATAGGCACTTGAGGGAAATAAACTTGCAGGGTTACGGGGATAGAGCGGGGGAATGGGACTGACTGGATTGCTCGACAGAGAGCCGGCACGGACTCAATGGGTCGAATAGACTACTTCTGTGCCATTATGACTCTAAGTTTGTCACTCCATCTGTTGTTCCGTTGACCAGTTTACATGTCTGGCCACTTCATTTTCTGCATTGGTCAGTGTCCATGCAGATTGCAACATCTGTATACCTTGACGTGGATCTTTTTTCAGAGACCATTACCCAAGTGTTTGTTGCCTTTTGATGTGCAGTTTTCAGACGGCCCAGACTCTTGCAAATTAAGCAGTAGAGGTTGTGCAACAGGAACAGATATTTTGTTGTAAAACTGAGACTGAATACACCACAAAATTGATGCCTCAGGTGCCGTCATCATCACAACTGAAGAACTCCTATGACCCATGAATTCATTGCAGCATTCCCTTGCGAAACAGAAAATTAACTGACCTAAATGCATGCTGGGAGAAAACTAGAAACAAATTTAAGAAAAATGCATCTCGTAGAATTTACATTGAATGACCTCAGGGGGATGAAATGCAACAGGATTGTCTCACATCCCGATAGAAAATGAACATAATGGCTATCTACTGTGTTGCGTTAGAGACAAGAAGCTTTGTAGAAGAAAAGCCAAGTTTGATCATTTGCTATATTACAATTATCTGTTGCTCTGTGATTTCATTGGATTAAGCGGCTGCTATAAGTTTCTATTTGTAGGATTAGCGCACAACCAGAAGTGTATAATGACTGTATGAGAGCAGTGGCGTACACTGAGGAGATTTGATTCATTTGACATGAATACATATGAACAGGAGTAGGCCACTGAGCCCCTTGAACCTGTTCTGGCATTCACAGCAGTTATCATGGGTGACTTTAATCTACATATAGATTGGGCTAATCAAATTAGTAACAATACTGTGGAGGAGGAATTCCTGGAGTGTATACGGGATTGTTTCCTGGACCAATATGTCGAGGAACCAACTAGAGATCAGGCCATCTTAGACTGTGTATTATGTAATGAGAAAGGAGTAATTAGCAATCTTGTTGTGCGAGGCCCCTTGGGTCAGAGCGATCATAATATGATAGAATTCTTCATTAAGATGGAGTGTGAAATAGTTGACTCCGAGACTAGGGTCCTGAATTTAAATAAAGGAGACTACGATGGCATGAGGTGCGAGTTGGGTAGGATTGATTGGGGAATGTCACTCAAAGGGTTGATGGTGGATGGGCAATGGCAAATATTGAAAGATCGCATGGATGAACTACAGAATTTGTTCATCCCAGTTTGGCATAAAAATAAAACAAAAAAGGTGACTCAACCGTGGCTAACAAGGGAAATTAGGGATAGCATAAGATCCAAAGAGAGGACATATAAATTGGCCAGAAAAAGCAGTAAACCTGAGGATTGGGAGCAGTTTAGGATCCAACGAAGGAGGACAAAGGGATTAATTAAGAGGGGGGAAATAGAGTATGAGAGTAAGCTTTCAGGGAACATAAAAACTGACTGTAAAAGCTTTTATAGATATGTGAAGAGAAAAAGATTGGTGAAGTCAAGCGTAGGTCCCTTGCAGTCAGAATCAGGGGCATTTTATAATGGGGAACAAAGAAATGGCAGACCAATTAAATACATACTTTGGTTCTGTCTTCACAAAGGAGGACACAAATAACCTCCCAAAGATGTCGGGGAACATAGGGCCTAATGAAAGGGAGGAACTGATAGAAATCAGTATTTGTAGGGAAATGGTGTTAGGGAAATTGATGGGATTGAGGGCCGATAAATCCCCAGGGCCTGATAATCTACATCCTAAGGTACTTAAGGAAGTGGCCCTAGAAATAGTAGATGCATTGCTGGTCGTCTTCCAAAATTCTATAGACTCTGGTACAGTTCCCATGGATTGGCGGGTAGCTAATGTTACCCCACTGTTCAAAAATGGGGTGGTAGAGAGAAAACGGGGAATTACAGACTGGTAAGCCTGACATCGGTAGTGGGGGAAATGCTAGAGTCCATTATAAAGGATGTAATAGCAGAGGACTTGGAAAACAGTGATCGGATCGGATAAAGTCAACATGGCTTTACAAAAGGTAAATCGTGCGTGACTAATCTACTGGAATTTTTTGAGGATGTAACTGGTAAAATAGATAAGGGAGAACCAGTGGATGTGGTGTATTTGGATTTTCAAAAGGCTTTCGATAAGGTCCCGCATAAGAGATTAGCATGTAAAATTAAGGCACATGGGATTGGGGGCAAGTTATTGACTTGGATAGAGAACTGGTTGGCAGACAGAAAGCAAAGAGTTGGAATAAATGGCTCTTTTTCCGAGTGGCAGGCAGTGACTAGTGGGGTACCGCAGGGATCGGTCCTTGGACCCCAGCTATTCACAATATATATTAATGATCTGGACGAGGGAACTAGATGTAATATCTCCAAGTTTACAGACAACACAAAGATGGGTGGGCGTGTGTGCTGTGAGGAGGATGCCGAGAAACTCCAGTATGATTTGGACAGGTTGGGTGATTGGGCAGAGGCATGGCAGATGCAATATAACGTGGATAAATGCGAGGTTATCCACTTTGGTGTCAAAAACAGGAAGGCAGATTATTATCTAAATGGCAATGGATTGGGAGAAGGGGAAGTGCAATGAGACCTGGGCGTCCTTGTGCACCAGTCGCTGAAAGTAAGCATGCAGGTGCAGCAGGCGGTTAAGAAGGCAAATGGAATGTTGGCCTTCGTAGCGAGAGGGTTTGAGTACAGGAACAAGGATGTCTTGCTACAGTTGTACAGGGTCTTGGTGAGACCACATCTTGAGTATTGTGTGCAGTTTTGGTCGCCTTATCTGTGGAAGGATGTTCTTGCCATGGAAGGAGTGCAGCGAAGATTCACCAGGCTGATACCTGGGATGGCAGGAATGACGTATGAGGAGAGATTGTGTCAATTGGGCTTATACTCACTGGAGTTTAGAAGATTGAGAGGGGATCTCATCGAAACCTATAAAATTCTGTCAGGCCTGGACAGACTAGATGCTGGAAGGATGTTCCCGATGGTCGGGGAGTCCAGAACCAGGGGTCATAGTCTAAGGATAAGGGGTAGGCCAGTTAGGACTGAAATGAGGAGGAATTTCTTCACCCAGAGAGTGGTGAACCTGTGGAATTCTCTGCCACAGAGGACGGTGGAGGCCAGTTCATTAAATATATTTAAGAAAGAGTTGGATATATTTCTTAAGGCTAAAGGGATCAAGGGATATGGGGAGAAGGCAGGAACAGGGTACTGAATTTGGATGATCAGCCATGATCTCATTGAATGGCGGAGCAGGCTCGAGGGCCCGAATGGCCTACTCCTGCTCCTGTCTTCTATGTTTAATGAGATCCTGTCTGATCTGTACCTCAACGCCATTTACCTGTGACCCGGGATCTCTGCACTCCTCCAGTTCTCATAAGACATAATCTGGCCTCTTGCGCATCCCCGATTTCTATTGCTCCACCATTGGCGTCTGTGCCTACAGCTGCCTAGATCCGAGGTTTGGGAATTCCATCTCCAAAAATCTCTGCCTCTCTACCTCTCTCTCCCTCTGTCCTCCTTTAAGATGCTCCTTAAAACCTACTGCTTTGACAAAACTTGTAGTCACCTGTCCTAATATCTCTTAAGTGGCTCGGTGTCAAATTTTGTTTGATAATGCTCCTGTGAAGTACCATGGGACATTTTACTATGTTAAAGGTGCTATATAAATGTACAGGAAACTTTGGTTTATCCGGAGGTTGTATGTCCGGAAACCTCGATCTACCGGCAGAAATCAGGAGCCGTTTTGTTAGTTTTTTTTTCTTCTCGCGGCTTTGTTTTCAACAGTCGGGCTCTGGAAAGTCTCTCTGAAGCTGTTGCTAAGCTACAGAGACGCTTCTAAGGTACCCGACTGTTTACAAGCTGTTGCTAAGCAACAATGTTTGTTGTCAGATACGGAGATGAAAACCTCCGTATGCTTCAACATTAACTTTGTATGTCCGGCAGTTTTGATAGATCGGCAACAGCTCGGTCCCGTCGGTGCCGGATATAACAAAGTTTCCTGTAAGTTGTTGTTACTGATATCAAAGTCTGTGCAATTTCATAGGAAGGCCATTTTTTTTTACATGAGAGCAAATGGAAGTTCCCAATATATTCCTATCACTAAGAGCTTAATCTAGTATCAAGACCATAAGGCTTGAGATTTAAAATAAAAAATAACCTGCAAATATATGAAACTGAAATTAGGGGAAATCATATTTCTCCTACTTGTGTAGAAAATGCACCAAAATGCTTTGGTAATTAATCATTTTATAGCTGAAAGTTGTTCATACTTGACCTGTTTCTCAATGGAAGAGGGAGGAATAATTTATGGCAATGGCTTCATGTTTTAATCCATACCTTGGGCCAAACTGTGTGAACCTGAAGCAGTTGCAGAAAGGCATCACTTCGATTGCATGGCCTCCAGGTTTCAAAATGAGTACCTCGAGGGTTTATCCCGAGAATAAAGGGAATATACCGTAGATTTTAAATTAAAATTTTCAGCAGAACCATTTGATTTAAAAACTGCTGCAGTTGATTGTTAAAGATGACAGCTGAGCAGATTACTTGAATGAGGTGTCTGACACTGAAAGCAGTCATTATTTGTATCCTGCTGCTTTAAACTGTAGGACCTGAAATTGGATTCCACTTTGGAGTTCGAATAGAAAGTTTAATGTTTGATTAATATGACTGTGTCACATGGAATACACAAATTGCACTTGACAGGTGACCGAGAAGAATTGTAAGTTTAAAAGATTTTACTTGTGGTTCTTTATTTCTGGTCTCCTCATTGAACCTTACCTTAGAACATTCAGTTTGCAACCTACAATTGATATTCGTGCAGGTCACCTCTTTAAATTATTCACTTGAGCCTCTTGTGCATGTGTCTGCTGTTTTAAATTACATAATCCAAGCATCTCTCATATACAGTATTTCTATATTCCTAACGGCAGTACAGCTCCTAAATACTAACCCTAAAACAAATTTCCTTATTTATCTGCTTGTTCTTGCAGATTTAAGCTCACGCTGTTTTAGCATTGAACTCCCACTCAAGTCATTCTGCCTCTTACCTTCTGTTTGCACAAACACAGTCCATCAATATTTCACACATGCACTTCAAAGTGAAAAATAAATTGTTCTGGAAAGAAAGAAAAAAATAGCATTTATATAGCGCCTTTCACTACCTCAGGACGTCCCAAGCGCTTTACAGCCAATGAAGTACTTTTGAAGTGTAGTCACTTGTGATATAGGGAAACAGCAGCCAAATCCTGCACAGCAAGGTCCCATAAACAACACGGACACAAATAACCTCCCAGAAATGCCGGGGTACATCGGGTCTAATGAAAGGGTGGAACTGAAAGAAATCAGTATTTGTAGGGAAATGGTGTTAGGAAAGTTGATGGGACTGAAGGCTGATAAATCCCCAGGGCCTGATAATCTACATCACAGGGTACTTAAGGAAGTGGCCCTAGAAATAGTAGATGCATTGCTGGTCATCTTCCAGAACTCGATAGACTCTGGAACAGTACCCATGGATTGGAGAGTAGCTAATGTTACCCCACTATTCAAAAAAGGTGGCAGAGAAAAAGCGGGGAATTATAGACTGGTAAGCCTGACATCGGTAGTGGGGAAAATGCTAGAGTCCATTATAAAAGATGTAATAGAGCACTTGGAAAGCAGTGACATGATCGGACAAAGTCAACATGGATTTACAAAAGGTAAATCATGCTTGACTAATCTACTGGAATTTTTTGAGGATGTAACTGGTAAAATAGATAAGGGAGAACCAGTGGATGTGGTGTATTTGGACTTTCAGAAGGCTTTCGATAAGGTCCCGCATAAGAGATTAGCGTGCAAAATTAAGGCGCATGGGATTGGGGGCAAGGTATTGACTTGGATAGAGAACTGGTTGGCGGACAGAAAGCAAAGAGTTGGAATAAACGGGTCGTTTTCCAAGTGGCAGGCAGTGACTAGTGGGGTACCGCAGGGATCGGTCCTAGGACCCCAGCTGTTCACAATATATATTAATGATCTGGACGAGGGAATTGGATGTAATATCTCCAAATTTGCAGACGACACAAAGCTGGGTGGGAGGGTATGCTGTGAGGAGGAGGTCGTGAAACCCCAGTACGATTTGGACAGGTTAGGTGATTGGGCAGAAACATGGCAAATGCACTATAATGTGGATAAATGTGAGGTTATCCACTTTGGTGGCAAAAACAGGAAGGCAGATTATTATTTGAATGGCAATAGATTGGGAGAAGGGGAAGTGCAAAGAGACCTGGGTGTTCTTGTGCACCAGTCGCTGAAGGTAAGCATGCAGGTGCAGCAGGCGGTTAAGAAGGCAAATGGAATGTTGGCCTTCGTAGCAAGAGGGTTCGAGTACAGGAACAAGGCTGTCTTGCTACAGTTGTACAGGGCCTTGGTGAGGCCACACTTTGAGTATTGTGTGCAGTTTTGGTCGCCTTATCTGAGGAAGGATGTTCTTGCCATGGAAGGAGTGCAGCGAAGATTCACCAGGCTGATACCTGGGATGGCAGGAATGACGTATGAGGAGAGATTGTGTCGATTGGGCTTATACTCACTGGAGTTTAGAAGATTGAGAGGGGATCTCATCGAAACTTATAAAATTCTGTCAGGCCTGGACAGACTAGATGCTGGAAGGATGTTCCCGATGGTCGGGGAGTCCAGAACCAGGGGTCATAGTCTAAGGATAAGGGGAAGCCATTTAGGACTGAAATGAGGAGGAATTTCTTCACCCAGAGAGTGGTGAACCTGTGGAATTCTCTGCCACAGAGGGTGGTGGAGGCCAGTTCATTAAATATATTCAAGAAAGAGTTGGATATATTTCTTAAGGCTAAAGGGATCAAGGGATATGGGGAGAAGGCAGGGACAGGGTACTGAATTTGGATGATCAGCCATGATCTCATTGAATGGCGGAGCAGGCTCGAAGGGCCGAATGGCCTACTCCTGCTCCTATCTTCTATGTTTCTTTCACCAGATAATCTGTTTGTGATGTTGTTTGAGGATAAATATTGGCCAGGACACCGTGCAGAACTCCCCTGCTCTTCTTGAAATAATGCCATGGGATCTTTTCTCCTTTAGATGGAGGAGTGGTCATTTTTTTGCAGAGGTTGAACAAATGAGGAAGAACCATTTTTATTCGCAATCAAATTCAAATGAACCACCTGAGAGGGCAGACTTCTTATCCAAAGACCACCCCTCTGACACTGAACTGACGTGTTAGCCTAGAATATGAGCTCAAGTCTCTGGAGTGGGGCTTGAACCCAACTAAATCACAGCTAGCTTCATTTCATTCCTCTTCGACCAACGAAACAACAGCAGGTTCCTGACCTATAGTCAGCTTAAAGCTCTTGAAAATGGCATCTATAAAAATATTGGGGTGATAACAGTCCTGTGCATCATGCAGGCAATCAGTCAGGTAAACAGCATTGGCTGTATATCTCAGATATGCACATTTCCCACAGTGTGGCACTGTATAGCAGAGTTGCAAGATAAACACACACGTGGCCAAATGCCAACACATTTACAGGTTGATGTCAGAAATCTTGGAGATTTTGCACCATTTATTTCTAAATAATGGTTATTTTAAGACACAAATTTGAAAATAAAACTACTAGATTTCATTTACCACACTTATAGTCTATAGTGATTCTAGATAAAGTTTAGTTTGCTTATTCAAAGCATTTTGTAAAGAATCTGTAGTGGTAGATATATCTAATGGAGATATTAGCTGCTTCAAAGTGGCATTGATTTAATAAGGGCCATAATTTACTGTAAATGATGAGCCAAGAGAAGGATAAAGTGTTGTAGAAATGCTAGAGATAAGTATTGCACTTTAAATAGCAATTCCTTTGGAGCTTTTGGCAGCAAGAGCTGGAAACCAGGCAATTTATTATAAACAGTCTCAGGTGATTAACCAAACCTGACTAAGGACTTATAAATGGTATGACAAATTGACTGACAACCCTGAACTACAGTAAGGCTTTTACTAGAGGCTTCTAATTTTGCTCAAAATAAGTTATATGTGCTGTATAACGGGAATTATGTCATTGTGATCTTTCCTAAGATAATATGAAGAAGGGGAGGGAGAAGAAACGGCCTATGTATCCTGTAATAGATTAGATAATACATAAACTAAAGTGAAATATAGTAGGTTTTTAAATGATATCCAATATTAATGAAAATTATGTCCTTGCGATTGATAGGTTCTCATTAAATAGGAAATGGTTCATTTGAATTTGATTGCGAATAAAAATGGTTCTTCCTCATTTGTTCAACTTCTGCATAAAAATGACCACTCCTCCATCTAAAGGAGAAAACATCTGGGATTTATTCCCTTTTGGGATTCACATCATTCTGTGTTCATCTGGGTCAAGCGCTCTCGCCCATCCCCATTAACAACGATAACTTACATTTATGTAGCGCCTTTAACATTGCACCGAGCCACGTAAGGCGATATTGGCCCTTATTTTCCGATCGCAGGCCTCCTCCCGCGGGAGGCCTGCGATCTGGAAAAATCTACGCCCTTACCTGAGGGCTCCCGGGACGCACACGCTTCCGCTCCTGGGCCTCTCCAAACTTGTGCAGGGCTTGCATATCCCAGGGGCGCATGCGGTTCGCAGCGTCCCTTGGATCACGTGGGCTATGGGGAGCCAATCACAGAAGGGAATCTCCCTTCATACACTTGACGGGAAGACCTGTCAAATATATGAATGGAGATCACCTCAAAAACATAGTAAATCTTTAAATAAATCACATTTTTAAAATGACTTGAAATTGCAATAAATTAAGTATTTTAAACAAAAATTAAATTTTTTGAAAAAAGTAATTAAAGTTTTTTACGGGGCTAAAAATAAACTTACCTTTTTTTAAAAGTATTTTTAAATGATAAATCAGTGAAAATTATTTTTTTACTTTTTTCAACTCTTTTATCCAGATATAAAAGTAGGCCTTACGCCTGCTTTAACAAGCGTAAGAATTGTAAGGGTTTTCTGCAGGCGGCGGGTCTCCAAAAAGCAGAACTATCTGCACACAGAGGCCCTTCTCCAGGGTAGCCGGAGGATCTGTCAAGACCATTCTTGACGGATTGGAAATGCCAGTTTTCAGCGCATGCGCTGTGCATGCCTGAAACCGGCATTTCTGATGTCCCTACGGGTGGGTACGCAGCGCGAACCCACCCGTAGGAATCGGAATATCTGGGCCATTGTTACAGGTAACAAAAGCTTGGTCAAAAAGGTAGGTTTTAAGGAGCATTTTTGAAGGAGGAGAGAGGTTTAGGGAGGGAATTCCAGAGCTTAGGGCCTCGGCACGGCCACCAATGGTGGAGCGATTAAAATCAGGGATGCGCAAGGGGCCAGAATTGGTGCAGCACAGAGATCTCGGTGGGTTCTGGGCTGGAGGAGGTTACAGAGATGGGAAGGGATGAAGCCATGGACGGCTTTGAAAACAAGAATTAGAATTTTAAAATTAAGGCGCAGCCGAACCAGGAGCCAGTGTAGGTCAGTGAGCATAGGGGTGATGGGTGAATGGGACTTGGTGTGAGTTAGAACATGGGGTGCAGAGTTTTGGATTAGCTTAAGTTTATGGAGGGTGTAAGGTGGGGCAGCCAGGAGAGCATTGGAATAGTCGAGTCTAGAGGTAACAAGGGCACCAATGAGGAACTATTGATGTAAGGGCCTCATTTTGAATCAAACCTCCTTTTATTGTAGGTAGTCGTGCTTTCTCTTTGTGCGCACAGAAAAGAGTTTCAGTCCATTTAAGCTGTGCAGTTATTGTAGTTTCTGTGACAAAATTCTGTAGCCTTGTAATGCTTTTCTTGGTCTTCAACCATAGTTTCATTCTGTATTGCTGACACTGACTTTGCGAAGTTTTCTTTCTTTGTGTATGCAGTATTGGCCCTTCAAGACCCACCATCACTGGCAGATCTCCAGTCAGATATCTGGTTTTTACAATCCATGCAGTTTGTCTTGGGCCCATTACAATAATCTGTGTTGTTTACTGAGGATGCAAGATTCCAGAAGCGCAAGATCTTTTCCAAGCTCAACAAAGGGGCCTGATCATTTTACTTCAGATAAGAATAGCCTCCTTCAGCACCTTATGCAGAGAGACCTCTTGAAGAAGCACACCTTCATTCCTACTCTGAAAGATCAATTGCAACTGGAGTTAGTTCTCCAGAAAAATCTAGAAAAGAAGCACTGGCCAAGCTACACTTTGTATCTGACCTGGATAAATGAGGGCACAGCCAAGCCATTCAATTCAAATAAAAGCACTTTGTGGGTTTTGGTTGAATCCAAGATTGATTCCCTTGACCCTCTATCCTTGCAAACTACTGCCCATCTCCAACCTCACTCTCCTCTACAAAATCCTTGAACGTGTTGTCATCTTTCCCACAACTCCATGTTTGAACCTTTCCAATCAGGTTTCCGTCCGTGCCACAGCACTAAAACAGCTCTTATCAAAGTCACAAATGACATCCTATGTGACTGTGATTGTGGTAAACTATCCCTCCTCATCCTTCTAGATTTCCTGCAGCCTTTGACATGGAACTGCCCTCGCCTGGTTCCATTCTAATCTATCCAGTCGTAGCCAGAGAATCACCTGCAATGGCTTCCCTTCCTGCACTGTTACCTCTGGAAACCCCCAAGGATTTCTCCTTTGCCCCTTCTTATTTCTCATCTACATGCTGCCCCTCAGCGACATCATCCAAAAACACAACGCCAAGCTGCACATGTATGTTGATGACACTCAGCTCTGCCTCACCACTACTTCTCTCAACCCCTCCACTGTCTCTGATTTGTCACGCTGTTTGTCCGACATCCAGTCCTGGCTGAGCAGAAATTTCCTCCAACTAAATATTGAGAAGACCGAAGCGATTGTCTTCAACCATGGCACCGACTCCATCCCTCTCCCTGGTCACTGTCTGAGGCTGAACCAGACCGTTTGCAACCTTGGCGTCCTATTTGACCCCGAGATGAGCTTCTGACCTCCTATCTTCTCCATCATCAAGACCGCCTACTTCCATCTCCATAACCTCGCCCGACTCCGCCCCACCGCAGCTCACACGCTACTGAAACCTTCATCCATGCCTTTCTTACCTCTAGACTTGACTATTCCAATGCTCTCCTGGCCGACCTCCCATCTTCCACCCTCCGTAAACTTGAACTCATCCAAAACTCTGCTGCCCGTACCCTAACTTGCACCAAGTCCCGTTCATCCATCACCCCTGTGCTTGCTGACCTGCTTTGGCTTCCAGTCTGGAAAAGACTTGATTTTAAAATTCTCATCCTTGCTTTCCAATCCCTCCATGCACTTGCCCCTCCCTATCTCTGTAACCTCCCCGAGCCCTACAATCCTCCGAGATCTTTGCAATCCTCCAACTCTGGCCTCCTGTCATAGTCATAATGGCACAGAAGGAGGCCATTCGGCCCATCGAGTCCGCGCCGGCTCTCTGCAGAGCAATGCAGTCAATCGCATTCCCCCGCTCTATCCCCGCAGCCCTGCAAGATTATTTCACTCAAGTGCCAATCCAGTCTCCCCTTGAAAACATTGAGTGTCTCCGCTTCCGCCACTTCCGTCGGCAGCGAGTTCCAGGTCCTCACAACTCGCTGTGTAAAAAAGTTTTCCCTCACATCCCCCCGTATCTCTTGCCCAAAACCATAAATCTGTGTCCCCTAGTCCTTGTACCATTAACTAATGGGAACAGCCGTTCCCCGTCGAGCCTATCCAAACCTGTCATAATCTTGTAGAAACATAAAAGATAGGAGCAGGAGTAGGCCATTCGGCCCCTCGAGCCTGCTCCGCCATTCAATGCGATCATGGTCAATCATCCAAATTCAGTACCCTGTTCCTGCTTTTTCCCCATATCCCTTGATCCCTTTAGCCTTAAGAAATATATCCAATTCCTCCTTGAATATATTTAATGAATTGGCCTCTACTGCCTTCTGTGGTAGAGAATTTCACAGGTTCACCACTCTCTAGGTGAAGAAATTCCTCCTCATCTCTGTCCTAAATGGCTTACCCCTTATCCTTAGACTGTGACCCCTGGTTCTAGACTCCCTGACCATCGGGAACATCCTTCCTGCATCTAATCTGTCTAGTCCTGTTAGAATTTTATAAGTTTTAATGAGATCCCCTCTCATTCTTCTAAACTCCAGTGAGTACAAGCCCAATCGACCCAATCTCTCCTCATACGTCATTCCTGCCATCCCAGGTATCAGCCTGGTGAATCTTCGCTGCACTCCTTCCATGGCAAGAACATCCTTCCTCAGATAAGGCGACCAAAACTGCACACAATACTCAAGATGTGGTCTCACCAAGACCCTGTACAAATGCAGCAAGACATCCTTGTTCCTGTACTCAAACCCTCTTGCTACGAAGGCCAGCATACCATTTGCCTTCTTAACCGCCTGCTGTACCTGCATGCTTACCTTCAGCGACTCGTGCACAAGGACGCCCAGGTCTCATTGCACTTCCCCTTCTCCCAACCTATTGTCATTCAGATAATCTGCCTTCTTGTTTTTAACACCAAAGTGGATAACCTCGCATTTATCCACATTATATTGCATCTGCCATGCTTCTGCCCAATCACCCAACCTGTCAAAATCGTCCTGGAGTTTTTCGGCATCCTCCTCACTGCACACACGTCACAGCTTTGTGTCGTCTGCAAACTTGGAGATATTACATCTAGTTCCCTCGTCCAGATCATTAATATATATTGTGAATAGCTGGGGTCCAAGGAGCGATCCCTGCGGTACTCCACTAGTCACTGCCTGCCACTCGGAAAAAGAGCCGTTTATTCCAACTCTTTGCTTTCTGTCTGCCAACCAGTTCTCTATCCAAGTCAATACCTTGCCCCCAATCCCATGTGCCTTAACTTTACACGCTAATCTCTTAAGCGGGACCTTATCAAAAGCCTTTTGAAAGTCCAAATACACCACATCCACTGGTTCTTCCTTATCTATTTTACCAGTTACATCCTCAAAAAATTCCAGTAGATTAGTCAAGCACGATTTACCTTTTGTAAATCCATGTTGACTTTGTCCGATCCTGTCACTGCTTTCCAAGTGCTCTGCTGTTACATCTTTTATAATGGACTCTAGCATTTTCCCCACTACTGATGTCAGGCTTACCGTAATTCCCCGTTTTCTCTCTACCACCTTTTTTGAACAGTGGGGTAACATTAGCTACCCTCCAATCCAGGGATACAGGGTACAGCTCTATCAAATCACCCCTCAACCTCCTTTGCTCTAATGAAAACAAATACAGCTTCTCCAACCTATCCTTGTAGCTAAGATCCCCCATCCCCGGAACCATTCTGGTAAATCTCCTCTGCACCCTCTCAAGTGCCTTCACATCCTTCCTAAAGTGTGGTGACCAGAACTGGGCGCAATACTCCAGTGGTCTAACCAACGCTTTATAAAGGTTCAGCATAACTTCTCTACTTGTGTACTCAATACCTCTATTTATGAAGCCCAAGATCCCATATGCTTTGCTAACAACTCTCTCAATATGTCCTGCCACCTTCAGGGACCTATGCACATTAACTCCCAGGTTCCTCTGTCCCTGCACACCTTTAAAACTGTGCCATTAAGTGTATATTGCCTCTCCCTGTTCCTTCTGCCAAAATGCATCACCTCACACTTCTCTGTATTAAATTCCATCTGCCACTTGTCTGCCCATTCTGCTAGCCTTTCTATGCCCTGTTGCAGTCGATTGGTATCATCCTCACTGTTTGCCACACCCCTAAGTTTGGTGTCATCGGTAAAGTTAGAAATTCTACTCTGTATTCCATTATCCAGGTCATTTTGGCCCCAGCACTGACTCTTTGGGAACACCACTGTCTACCATCCTCCAGTCTGAAAAACAGCCATTTACCACAACTTGCTGTTTTCTGTCCTTAAGCCAATTCCTTATCCAAGCTGCCACTGACCCACTTATTCCATGAGCCTCAATTTTGTTAACCTGCCTTCTATGTGGTACTTTGTCAAACGCCTTCCTAAAATCCATGTAGACAACATCCATTGCATTCCCTTCATCAATCCTCCCTGTTACTTCATCAAAAAATTCAATTAGATTAGTCAAACACGATCTGTCTTTTACAAATGTGTGTTGGCTTCCCTTACTTAGCTTAAACCTCTCCAAGTGCCCGTTAATTTTTTCCTTGATTATTGTTTCTAAAACTTTGCCCACCACTGATGTTAAACTGACTGGCCTATAGTTACTAGGATTGTCCTTGCACCCTTTCTTGAACAATGGAAGGTAGTGCAGAAATCCCCTGGGGTTGTCTCCCTTAGCAACAGGTTCACCGCCTTAGGTACTGTTGTCGGGGGGGGTGACACATCGGGGGAAGGCACCAGCAGCCAGGCTCATGGCACCATGACTGGCTCTGTTGCAAAGAAGGGAGGGAAAAAGAGTGGCAGGGCTATAGTAATAGGGGATTCGATTGTAAGGGGAATAGATAGGGGTTTCTGTGGTCGCGACCGAGACTCCAGGATGGTATGTTGCCTCCCTGGTGCAAGGGTCAAGGATGTCTCGGCGCGGGTGCAGAACATTCTGGAGGGGGAGGGGGAACAGCCAGTTGTCGTGATACATGTTGGTACCAACGACGTAGCTAAAAAAAGGGAAGAGGTCCTACAAGTAGAATTTCGGGAGTTAGGAGCCAAGCTAAAAAGTAGGACCTCGAAGGTAGTAATCTCTGGATTACTACCAGTGCCACGTGCTAGTAAGAGTACAGAGAACAGGATAGTTAGGCTAAATACGTGGCTTGAGCAGTGGTGTAAGAGGGAGGATTTTAAATTTTTGAGGCATTGGAACCAGTTTTGTGGTAGGTGTGACCTATACAAAAGGGACGGTCTACACCTGTGCAGAGATGGAACTGATGTTCTCGGGGTAATTTTTGATAAAGCAGTTCGGGAGCATTTAAACTAGTATGGCAGGGGGCTAGAAACCTATGTAGTGAAATAGAGGAAAGTGAAAGGCAGACAGAAATAAATGATAAAAGGGTGAGGAACAAAAAACAAAGGGCCAAACTAATTCATAAAAAATGTGAGCATAAAAAAAGCCTGAGGGTTTTATACCTTAATGCGAGAAGCATCAGGAACAAGGTAGATGAATTAGCTGTGGAAATAGAGGTTAATAATTATGACCTAATTGGGATTACGGAAACATGGTTGCAGGGTGAGCAGGGCTGGGAGCTTAACATACAGGGGTATTCAGTATTTAGGAAGGATCGACAAAAAAGAAAGGGAGGAGGGGTAGCATTGCTAGTAAAAGAGGGGATAAATGCAATTGAAAGGAAGGATATTAACTCAGTTAATACAGAATCTATATGGGTGGAGCTAAGAAATAGCGAGGGGCGGAAAACATTAATAGGAGTGGTATATAGGCCTCCAAATAGTAAAATAGAGGTTAGGGAGGGCATCACGAGGGAAATTAGAGAAGCGTGCAATAAGAGCACAGCTGTCATCATAGGTGACTTTAACTTACATATAGATTGGACTAGCCTAATCAGTAAAAATAATGAGGAGGAGGAATTCCTTGAGTGTTTGAGGGATGGTTATCTGGATCAATATGTCGAGGAACCAACTCGGGAACAGGCTATATTGGACTGGGTACTGTGCAATGAGAAGGGACTAATCAGTAATCTTGTTGTACGGGGACCCTTGGGTCAGAGCGATCATAACATGATCGATTTCTCACTCGAAATGGAGAGCGAAGAAATTGACTCAGAGACTAAGGTCCTGAATTTAAACAAGGGGAATTATGATGCCATGAGACGGGAACTGAGTAGGTCTGATTGGACAACGTTCCTGGGAGGACTGGAGGTAGATAAACAATGGCAAACATTTAAAGATAGAATGACAAAATTGCAAAAATTGTTTATACCAATCTGGCATAAAAGGAAATCTAAAAAGGTGACTCAACCGTGGATAACAGGGGAAATTAGAGACAGCATAAAATCCAAAGATAGGGCGTATAAAATAGCCAAAAAAAGCGCCAGAGCGGAAGATTGGGAACAGTTTAAGATAGAGCAAAGGAGGGCAAAGGGCATAATCAAGAGGGGCAAAATAGCTTACGAAAACAAGCTGGCGGAAAATATAAAAACTAACTCCAAAAGCTTTTATAAGTATATCAAAAGGAAAAGACTGGTGAAAACCAAAGTTGGTCCATTGCAGTCAGATACGGGGGAATATATAATGGGAAATAAGGAAATGGCAGATCAACTAAATGCATACTTTGGGTCAGTCTTTACGAAGGAAGACACAAAAAACCTCCCTGGGATATCGGGAAAAATAGGGACATTGGCAAAGGAGGAACTGACGCAAATCAATATCTCTAAGGATATGGTGTTAAGGAAGCTAAAGGGATTGAAGGTGGACAAATCCCCAGGGCCTGATAACATGCATCCTAGGGTACTGAAGGAGGTGGCCCTAGAGATAGCGGATGCACTAAGGATGATTTTTCAGAATTCATTAGACTCGGGAACAGTGCCGATGGATTGGAGGGTAGCTAACGTTACCCCACTATTCAAAAAGGGGGGTAGGGAAAAAGCAGGTAATTACAGACCTGTAAGCCTTACATCAGTTGTGGGCAAAATGCTGGAGTCCATCATTAAGGATGAAATAGCGGAGCACTTAGCAAATGGGGACAGGATAGGACAGAGTCAACATGGATTTACAAAGGGTAAATCGTGCTTGACTAATCTATTGGAATTTTTTGAGGGAGTAACTGGTAGAATAGATGGGGGAGAGCCAGTAGATGTGGTGTACCTGGACTTCCAAAAGGCCTTCGATAAGGTCCCACATAAAAGATTAGCATGGAAAATTGAGGCTCATGGGATAAAGGGGAAAGTTTTGGCGTGGATAGGGAACTGGCTGTCAGATAGAAAACAGAGAGTTGGAATAAACGGCTCATTTTCTGAATGGCAGGCAGTAACAAGTGGGGTACCACAGGGATCTGTCCTGGGCCCCCAGCTGTTCACAATTTACATTAATGACCTGGATCAGGGAGTCGGATGCAGCATTTCCAAATTTGCAGACGACACTAAACTAGGAGGGGGGGTGGGCTCAGAGGAAGAGACCAGGAAGCTCCAGAGCGATTTGGACAGACTGGGCGATTGGGCGGATAAATGGCAGATGCACTATAATGTGGACAAGTGCGAAGTTATCCACCTTGGGTGCAGGAACGGGAGGGCAAATTATTATTTAAATGGCAATAGATTGGGAGAGGGGGAAGTACAGAGAGACCTGGGTGTTCTTGTACACCAGTCACTGAAGGCGAGCATGCAGGTGCAACAGGCGGTCAAGAAGGCAAACGGTATGCTGGCCTTCATAGCAAAAGGGTTAGAATACAGGAACAGGGATACCTTGCTGCAGCTGTACAGGGCACTGGTGAGACCACACCTCGAGTACTGTGTACAGTTTTGGTCGCCTCATCTGAGGAAGGATGTTCTTGCCATGGAGGGGGTGCAGCGGCGATTCACCAGGCTGATACCAGGAATGGCGGGAATGACCTATGAGGAGAGACTATGTAGTTTAGGGATGTACACACTGGAGTTTAGAAGATTGAGAGGGGACCTCATAGAAGTGTATAAAATTCTGACAGGTCTAGACAGACTGGATGCAGAAGGAATGTTTCCCTTGGCGGGTGAGAACAGAACTAGAGGACATAATTTAAGGATAAGGGCTAAACCATTTAGGACAGAGATGAGGGGGAATTTCTTCACTCAGAGAGTGGTGAACCTGTGGAACTCATTGCCACAGAGGGCAGTGTACGCCAGCTCATTAAATATATTTAAGAGGGAATTAGATATATTTCTACGGGCAAAAGGGGTTAAGGGTTACGGAGAGAAGGCGGGGACGGGATACTGAATTAAAGGATCAGCCATGATCTCATCGAATGGCGGAGCAGGCACGAAGGGCCGAATGGCCTACTCCTGCTCCTATCTTCTATGTATCTATGTATTTGCCACGTTCCAATCCCCAGGCACCCCCCTCGCATCTAGGGAAGGTTGGAAAATTATGGGAAGCCCTTCTTTCCTGCCTCTTACAAAAGTACAGGGTGTTCTTTCAATTCCTTCCTCCCCTCCTAACCGCTCCCCCCGCCCCGTTGTCTCTGCACCTGCTTAATATCTGTTACATCTCCAGCTTTTTCCAGTTCTGATGAAGGGTCCCAGACCTGAAACGTTAACTCTGTTTCTCTCTCCACGGATGCTGCCTGGCCTGCTGAGTATTTCCAGCATTTTCTGTTGATACAAAGTACTCATTGAATATTCTAGCCTTGCCCTGTGCCTCTAAGCATATATCACCACCTTTGTCCCTAATAGGCCCCACCCCGCCTCTTACTACCTGCTTACTGTTTACATGCCAGTAGAAAATTTTTGGGTTCCCTTTTATGTTAGCTGCCATTCTACTTATTTTCTCTTCCCTTCCCCTCTGAACTTATTGTATTTGGTCTGGTTCTCCCTTGAAGAATTCACTTGACATGTATCATACACCCTCTTTCTTCGTTTCATCATCTCTATCTCCCTTGTCATCCAAGGAGCCCTTGCTTTAGTTCCCTTACCCTTCCCTCTGGTTGGAATGTACCTAGCCTGTACTTTGAACATCTCCTCCTTAAAGATCACCCATTGTTCCATTACAGTTTTTCCTGTCAGTTTTTGGTTCCATTTTCTCCAGGCCAAATCCTTTCACATCCCATTGAAGTTAGCCCTATTCCAGTTCAGAAGTTCCACTCTAGATTGTTCTTTGCTCCTCTCAATTGCTAATTTAAATCTTATGATACGATGATCACGCGTACCCAAGTGTTCTCCCACAGACACTTGGTCGACCTGGCCCACCTCATTCCCCAGCACCAGATCCAGCAATGCCTCCTTTCTAGTTGGGCCAAGAACATACTGGCCATGGAAATTCTCCTGAACACCTTTCAGAAATTCCTCCCCCTCCTTTCCCTTTACCCTAGCATTATCCCAATCGATATTTGGGAAATTAAAGTGCCCCAATATCACCACTCTATAGCTCTTGCACATCTCTGCGATTTCCCTGCAAATTTGCTCCTCTACCTCCCTCTCACTATTTGGAGGCCTATAGAATACTCCCAATAGCATGGTCATACCCTTTTTGCTCCTCAACTCTAACCAAATGGATTCTGTCCTTGTCCCCTCTAGAACATCCTCCCTTTCCAACACTACAATGTCTTCTTTAATCAGCACTGCCACCCCACCTCCCTTTTTCCTTCCCTATCTTTTCTGAACACCTTGTACCCTTGAATATTAAGTGCCCAGTCCTCACAGTTTTTAAGCCACATTTCCGTTATTGCCACATCATATTGCCACACGGCTAATTGTGCTTGTAGCTCACCAACCTTATTCACCACACTTTGTGCGTTTATGTACATGCATTCTAAACCCATTTTTGAATTTTTCGTAGTCTTTCCTAGTTTGCTCCTATCTAATATGGTACTACTACCGCCTCTAGTACTACTTTCTTCTCGAGTACTATCCAACACCTTATTCCTCTTTTCTACTCCTATATGCTGGTGCTCATCCCCCTGCCAAGCTACTTTCAACCCTCCCCAACAGCACTAGCAAACCTACCCATGAGAATATTGGTCCCGGCTCTGTTGAGGTGTAACCCGTCCGGCTTGTATAGGTCCCACCTTCCCCAGAAATGGCCCCAATGCCTCAGGAATCTAAAGCCCTCCCTCCTGCACCATCTCTCCAGCCACGCATTCACCTGTTCTATCTTCCTATTCCTGTACTCACTAGTACATGGCACCGGGCGTAATCCGGTGATTACTACCTTGAGATCCTGCTTTTTAATCTCTTTCCTAGCTCCCTATAATCTGCCTGCAGGACCTCATCCTTCTTTCTGCCTATGTCGTTGGTACCGATATGGACAACGACCTCTGGCTGTTCACCCTTCCCCCCCCCCCCCCCCCCCTCAGAGTGTCCTGCAGCCGCTCAGTGACATTCTTGACCCTGGCACCAGGGAGGCAACATACCATCCTGGGGTCACATGTGCGTCCACAGAAACGCCTATCTGTTCCCCTAACCAATGAATCCCCTATCACTATTGCTCTTACACTCTTCTTCCTTCCTGTGCAGCTGAGCCTGCCGTCGCCTTGGCTCTGGCTGCTCTCCCCAGAGGAGCCATCACCCCCACCAGTTTTCAGAACTGTGAACTGGTTAATGAACTCGATGCACTCTGTGGATTCCTGCCCTACCTGCCTGGTCCTCCTTCTCTGTCTGGTGGTCACCCATTCCCTCTCTGCCAGCACATTCTGAAGCTGCGGGGTGAGCACTTCTAGAAACGTGCTTTCCAAGTATTTCTCAGCCTCGCAGATGCACTGTAGTGACTCCAGCTGCCGCTCAAGCTCCGAAACCCGGAGCTCGAGTCGCTGCAGTTGGTGACACTTCCTGCACACGTGGTCGTCCAGGCCGCAAGAAGTGTCCAGGATTTCCCACATGGGCAAATCACGGGACTGAGCTGCCCTGCCATGCCTCCATTTACCAGACTATGGAGGTAATTTAGTGGAAATAAACTTAAAACTTAACAAGAAACTCTCAACAGCTACCCACCAATCAGCACTTCCCTCTATTAGATAGGCTATGAACTACTTAGCAGAAATATACTCGAAACAGAACCAAAAGAAAACTTACCACAAATACTCACCCCTCAGCTCCCTGGTGCCAGCGACAGCTTTGAATTCTGACGTCACCCCTTCGTTGTGTCACTTGCCGACTGTCTCCCTCGCAGGTAGTCTGCTCACTCAGACTGTGTGACTCCGATTTTAATCGCTCCACCATTGGCAGCTGTGCCTTCAGCTATCTGGGCCCTAAGCTCTCGAATTCCCCCTCTAACCCTCTCTACCTCTCTCTCCTCCTTTAAGACGCTCCTTAAAACCTACTTCTCCTAATATCTCCTTATGAAGCCCGGTGTTTGCTAAGACTCCTGTGAAACGCCTTGGGACATTTTACTATGTTAAAGGTACTATATAAATGCAAGTTGTTGTTTGGTGGCTCTATTTGAATTTGAGGACATATTGAAATTTCTTTTGTGCTGGTCAAATTTTGAACATATATCTCAACCTGGCTTGCTCAAATTAAATAGTCCATTTGAAAGCATCGGACAGATATATAGGAAAGAGAGGTGTGGAAGTGAGCCACTCCATAAGTCAGTAACCTTATGCCAGGTCCAGTTCACGTTGAAATTTAGCACAAACACAATTGTATTTTTCTATCACAGAAACCCCACAGTGCAGATAGAGGCCACTTCGGCCCATCGAGCCTGCACCGACACATATCCCACCCGATCCCCGTAACCCCTACACCAACACATATCCCACCCTATCCTGTAACCCCACGTATTTAATCCCCCTAACACTAAGGGTCAATTTATCATAGCCAATCAACCTAACCTGCACATCTTTGGACTGTGGGAGGAAACCGGAGCACCCGGAGGAAACCCACGCAAACACGGGGAGAATGTGCAAACTCCACACAGACAGTCGCCCGAGGCCGGATTCGAACCCGGGTCCCTGGCGCTGTGAGGCAACAGTGCTAACCACTATGCCACCGTGCTGCCCCTTCAGAGGTGGGATAATTAACTAACTACAGTAAACCTACATTATAGCGTTGCTTCTATTCACATATCCATTTATAAAGGTTAAAAACTCTCAGCACCTGATAGCCCTGTTACCTTCCAAACTCGAGGAAAATCGGGTCTGTTCGATGCTAGCAATAAAACAACAAGCAAGGAGGAACCAACAAAACCTATCCAATTATTGTTTGGAAACACTTTAAGTTGCTGCCTTGTTTTCTCGGTAACCTGAGGATACTGCAGTAGTTTTTTTGGGCTTTCGCATAAAAAGTATATTAAAATTTTAATAATTCACAAAAAAATCTTTAAATTAATCCATTTCCTCTTAGAAATACATCGACTAAGTTTGCCCCCAGAGGCCTACCTTCTCATGAGCGTAGGGCATAAGATTGTCTCCTTTCCTGGGTTATGTGTGCACGTGTGTGGAAATTGGCTTCAATTTTATGCGCTGTGCCCAATCCCAGTAGAAACTGGGCTGAGACTGCCAAGACTCATTAACTTACAAACAACAGACAGAAGAGGTTTTTATTCCATTAGTTTGGGCTGGATTACCACAGGTCTTAACACTCTGCACCATTCAAACCTCATGGGAAATTTTTTAAATCACAAGAAGCAAAAAATAATTATGAAATGATGCTTGTTACCTTAGGCCATAAAGAAACAGAAATTACTTCTTGCTGAAAAATAAATTGAACATAAAGGATTGGTTCACTATGTATTTTGGTGGTTCTTGCAGTTCAACTCATAGAACTCAATTTTCCTTTTGTTTTAAGGTCAAGCGGCTTAAGGAGAAAGCAGCAAGAAAGGCTACCAGAAAGAAAGATGTAAGTGTTTTGCTTTTATATGTATTATCAATATACCCATAAGCAGCAGGTATAGAATTCAAACAGCACACTGTAGCAACAGAAAAGAATCTTTGTTACAAGTCCATTAATAAACTGGTACAGATAGTTCAGATCAGCAGATTTGACATCTACTCTTAATTTTCCAGTTATATATTTGATGGTACCGGAACCCAAACTGAAGCGAATTGTCGAAACTGCCTTATTACTAGCATCTAAATGTATGCAATGGGCCTGTTGAGCAATTACTTGGTTAAAAAAATTTTACAGCCTTAAAACTTTTTTTTATTTTGTAAACAGCATCTCCAAGCCAATTCACAGCTTTGACTTTCAGGTATTTCAAACAATGAACTATAGGTTTCCAGTAGTAACTTCAATCAGAAGAGCACATTAGACAAATGCATCTAGTAAACAGTATACCAGTAACATTTTTAAGGTGACAATCACCGCTTAGAAGTAATGTAATAGTATTTTATCTTTTCTGAGTTCTTATTGGCAGATCCTTTACTCATTGAATGCAAATCCTGTGGGTTTTATTTGCTTTTTAATTTTTAGCCAAGGTGGGTTTGAAATCTTGGATATGAGGCTTGGTGCAGGGTCCTGTTGAATTAAATAGTTCTAATATGTATAGATTACTGTTGGTAAGGATTGTAAATGCACCACACAGGAGTTATTGGCAAAGAACAGAATAAGGAATGCTATGGTTATGTAGGTGTGAACAGTATTTGTTTCTTAAAGAAGCTTTATCCACTTCTACTGAGCACGCGATGAGATGCTTGTGTACAGAAACTTTGCAGGGTTGAGGACAGGGTACTAGCAAGTTCCCTTTCCCTCTCCTCCCTATAAAATGCATTGGCATGATCCAACTTTCGGATTAATTGGTGGGGGGGTGTGGGTACGGTACACTGACAATGTATGTCCAAATCAGTGTGATTTGTCACTTGGAGAAGAACTTGGAGATGAGTGCTGTAACAGCACCCATTCAGATAAGTGGATAGATGTATCTGCAACAGGTTGGTTGGTGAGGACGAGGTCAAGTAGGTTACTTCCTCATGTTGGTTCCTTCAGCACATGATGCCAGCCCAGCAGTGCCCTTTAGAACTTGGCCAGCTTGATTAGTGGTGGTACTACCAGACCACTCTTGGTGGTGGATATTGAAGTGTCCCTCCCCCCCCCCCCCCCCCACCCCCACTCCCCAGAGAACATTCCCTCAGAGCTTCCTCCAATTGGTGTGCCCCATGGAGGAGTACTGATTCATAAGTTCAGGAAGGGCGATGGGTGCTAATCAGCAGGAGGTATTCTTGACCTGGTTTGACCTGAAGCCACAAGACTTCATGGGGTCCGGACTCGATGTCGACTGCATATCCAACCTCTGGAGAGCCTATCCTGCTAATATTTGATGTGTGGCCTGTTTACAAATGTAGATAGACAAAGAAAAATAGAAGACAACTGTTTTCGAAATGCCTGCTTTGAAACTAGTCAGCCATTTGAATCTATATATCTGTTGGTTTATAGACTAATATTGAGATGTTAATTTATGTCAACTCAGATGTTTTACAAAATGTTAAATTAGCCATCCTGTACAGAGCAGTATTTCAGAGAGCTTTTAACTGAACTGTTTAAGAAATGCAAATATATTTTCATGTGCAGTCACCAAAGTGAGTAACAAATGAGTATAGATTTCACCATGCCTTAATAAAAATGAAGAGCCTCAATAGCATATAGAGAAAGTATTGAATTAGTTCTTATCGTGTGCAGTTATAAGGTGAGAGAGGTGATATTTAACAAAATAGATTCCTGTATAAGAGCAAGAATGAAAAATAAAGCTCTTCACATATTGTAAAATGAGAATTAGACTTTGCATATTGCATTGCTTTAATACTGTAGTGTGGGGGAAGTGATTGTGTAGCTTAAGAAAGCATTTAAGGGTGCAAAAAGCAAAAAAGCTGCATCAATCAAAAATTAATCAAGAATGATTCTCAGCACATCAGGGAGAGAAGAGATAAGGTAATGTTTCGGGTGCAGACCCTTCAAAACTGAAAGGGTGCACCCATTTTGGATGCATGAAATAAATTCAATCTTCTGTTTGTGTCTTATAACTTTCATATTGTTTGTGATAGCATGAACTCAATCTTAATTCACTTTAAACTCAAATTAAAGCTCAAATTGTTTTTTTTTTGAAGATTTGTTTTTCAAAAATAAGCTTTTGGCCAATTATTTTCTCCTTTTTTGGCCACTAAGAGTTCTATCAGGACACATTTGATGTCAAATAGCAATTTTTATAAATGATGTGTGCATAATAAATTAATACACAATAATTTCATCAGCATATTCATACAAACATGTAGCTACTTCAAATTTATTTAGTAATTTTATAATGTACTAGCTGGAGTGCCCGACGGTGCCGAGGGTTTTTTGAGGGCATGTTATGAAAAAAGTAGAAATAATTTCTATATATGTAAATGAGTTTGTCTGTCTGTCTGTGTGGAAGAGAGAGAGGGAGAGAAAGGGGGAAGGAGAGAGAGAGAAAGGGGGAAGGAGAGAGAGAGAAAGGGGGAAGGAGAGAGAGGGAGAAGGAAAGAGAGAGACTGGGGGGAAGACAGAGAGAGAGAGACTGGGGGGAAGACAGAGAGAGAGAGACTGGGGGGAAGACA